>NW_020955400.1:98862-259052 GCF_003031625.1 Empidonax traillii | reverse complement strand
GCGAAGAGACTGGCCATTACATCTGCGATTGCCATTGGGATTCCTGGCTTGGATTCATCCTTTGCAGAGTTCTGACAGTTTTCTGGGTGTGAGTGTTTGAGTGTTCTTCTGTGGTCTTTTCCCTGTGAACCGTTAATCAGCAGTTGTGTGGGATTCAGTCCCCTCCTTTGGAGATGGCTTTGTGCTGGGATCTAAGGTTATTTGTTGCTTTGGCTTCGCTACAGGCTCTTTCCTCTCATTTACCTTGTACCTGAATCATACCTTTTATCCTGTCTCCCTTCCCTTTCCTTCTGCCTACTGATTCCTTCTTCCTCTGGCTCCAGTTAAACCTGCATCGGACGACTCAAGCTTATGCTCAAGAGGACTGCTCAAGAGTTTTGCAAGAGTTGTGCCTGTGCATGGCATTGGTGAATGCAGAGTTTTGTATTGGAACATAATTACCGAGGGGCCTGGCGCAGAACAAGAAATACAAGTCCTTTTCTTACACAAACATTTGCAGTTTGAGTTGGCTGGATACCTGAATACCAATTCTCTATGGGTTGGGATCCTGTAGGTTTATTTATCCAGTTACATTCCTGTTTTCAAATTTAATGACTCCCTAACTATCATCACCATGGTAGAAAAAATATTGATATGTAAGGTACAGGAGACAATTTTATGTTCAATTTCAACAGCAATTAAAAAAACTATTTAGCCAGAGACATCACAGAACAGTTCTATCTACACAAGAAATTGGATGAACTACATTACATTTTGTATTTCTTCTGCTTTCCAGAATGGGGGTTTAAAACTGAGACACAAGTAAACAGCAACTTTTTCTTAAGGTCTCTCCATTCTGATAAGAATACTTCATTACAGGAAACACAAAACCAAAAACAGAATCGCAGAACATGCTGAGTTGGAAGGAAACCTCAAGGATCATCAAGTCCATCTCCTGGCCTTGCACAGGACCATCCCCAAGAGTCACACCATGTGCCTGAGAGTATTGTTCAAACACTTCTTGAATTCTTTCAGGCTTGGTGCTGTGACCACCTGCCTGGGGAGCCTGTTCCAGCACCCAATCATCCTCTGAGTGAAGAACCTTTTTCTAATATCCGACCTAAACCTCCCCTGATGCAACTTCAGGCCATTCTCTCAGGTCCTATCACTGATCACCACAGAGAACAGATCAGTCCCTGCCCCTTCTCCTCCCTTCACAAGGAAGTTCTAGACTGCAGTGAGGTCTCCCCTCAGTCTCCTCTTCTCCAGGCTGAACAGATTAAGTGACCTCTGCAGCTCCTCATATGGCTTCCCCTCAAGGTACTTCACCGTCTTTGTTGCTCTCCTTTGGAAACTCTCAAATAGCTTAATATCTTTCTTATGTTGTGGTGTCTCAAACTGCTCACAATATTCAAGGTGAGGCTGCCCCAGTGCAGAGCAGAGTGGGACAATCCCCTCCCTTGTCCGGCTGGCGATGTTTCCCTGATGCCCCCCCAGGACATGGTTGGCCCTCCTGGCTGCCAGGGCACTGCTGACTCATATTCAACTTGCCATTGACCAGGACCCCCAGGTCCCTTTCTGTGGCACTGCTTTCCAGCATCTTATTGCCCAGTTTGTACGAACATCCAGGGTTGCCCCATCCTAGGTGTAGAATCCGGCACTTTCCCTTGTTGAACTTCATATGGTTGGTGATTGCCCAGCCTTCTTATTTGTGGAGGTCTCTCTGCAGGGCCTCCCTGCCTTCAAGGGAGTCAACAGCTCCTCCCAGTTTTGTATCAACTGCAAACTTTCTGAGTGTTCCTTCCAGTCCTGTGTCCAAGTCATTTATGAAGATGTTGAAGAGCACAGGGCCTAAGATGGGGAGCCCTGTGGAACTCCACTACTGACAGGTCTCCAGTCTGATGTTACCCCATTCACTACTACCTTCTGTTCTTGACCCATGAGCCAATTTTTCACCCACCAGATCATGTGTTTATCCAGCTGTGTGCTGGACATTTTGTCCAGAAGGATCCTGTGAGAGACAGTATTGAAAGCTTTACTGAAACCCAAAGAGATGACATCAATGTCTATAATGCCTATTGCCATTAATACATTTGAAAAAACTCTTTGTATTGTCCCCCACAATTCTGTCCAGCTCCAACTAAGCAGCAATATTACTACTTTGCAAGGATGCAAGGAGTACTACAAGAAGAAAATGGACATTTGATAGATAAAAATTATGAAGTGATCAATGGTCATGCGTAAAAGATAGACTTGTTCTGTTCTTATCTGTATTTGGAAGCCAGAAAGCTGATGAGCATGAATGCCTTCTTGCCACTCATAAAGCAAGACTACGTTAAAACACACTGACTCAGAATTAACATTTTGAAAATCAACAGACCTAGAAAACTTGCAGTCAGGAGATCTACAGAAGGGATGGAGAAGATCCAGGCCTAGAAATACTCATTTTTAGTGAATTCTGAAACACCAGAAGGACATTAGAACAATGCAGAGTGTTCAGCCATCACAGTAGGTCACCAGCACACTTGACAGCACGGCAGCTTAGTCTGTCTGACAAGGGATACTAGGCAGCAGAAAAATGAATTGTTAATAAAATTAGATGGGATCACAGTCACTAGAAGTCCACACTGGTTTACAAGATAGCATTTTTGTAAGAAACTAATGATACACAATGTCTGTGTGTTTTCTTCCAAAGGGATTAACACAGTGCTTGAAGCCACTTCAAAGAACTCATTAGCTGGTTCCCTTCGGACAGCCATCTATATGGAACAGGTTATTCAGTGCTGCTGATATAAAACCAGACTGTACCAACAAGCAGGTAGTAGAGTAGTACAACAAGATTGTAGTTTGACTACAGCATCTCAATCATCAGCTGTAGGTTACAATTAAGACCAAGGTAGTATCGATCTTACCACATTGGCAAGGAACTGCTCAGGTGAGAGATATGTGACTGATCTCCTCTGTAAAAAGAGGTGAAAATTTCACAAATGTCCTTGGTGATTTAACTTTTGAAACCAAGTCAAGTGGTTGGTATAACTTTGAGCATGTGAGTGAGAGACAACATCAAAGCACCTAAGAGAGTGGGACTTCATTAGTGACTGGAGTCCACATCAGCTTCTGATAGCAGTTGAAAAATCACAGAAACAGAAGACTTGACTACCCCAATCCAGTTTGAGCAGGAATGTGCTTTTATCCCTGGGTACAGTTTAAGGGAGACTATTTCAATGCCCACAGTTTTAGAGGGTTGTTGAAATATTAGCATGGGTGTGGAAAACAGCCAAAAAATTGTGCAAGATCTAGTGAAAAAGGCCATAGCCATGGCTTGGAGAACTGAGTCTGCTGAGTTGAATCAAGACTTAGAAAAAATGAAAAATTACGTGATTACAGAGGATGTTTCCCTCCTGACAGAAAATGTCATGGATGAAGTAGCTCTTAATCTAGCAGAGAAATGTGCAACAAAAGCCAGTAGCTGAAAGTGGAATCCCAGCAAATTCAAATGAGAAAATAATCAGAAATGTTTAACAGTGAGAGTAAGCATTAGAACAAATTGCCAAAGGAAGTAGTCAGTTTTTCTTGTCAAGCTATCTTTATATCAAAGCTCCAGGCATTTCTAAATTACAAGCTTCTGTTAGTTAAGTCATTGGGGTCCTTATGAGAAAGCCAGTCCAAAACCTAACGGCCCATGCCAGGGTCTGAAACTTACCTAGCTTCAGGAAACTCGGACCAGGTGAGTTATTGACTTCTCTAGCCTTCATTTTGTGGGTCTAAGAGATTAGTACAGGTTATTTTAAATTCTTAAATTCTTATCTACCAGCCTTATTTGTCATCTCTCTTGTAAACAAAGAGTTCCTCCAGCTTTTGCCTGTCTGAACTGCATGGGTAGGCGAAGAACTGTCTCTGCATCTCTAGAAATGCAAAGGGAATTTCTCCTTGTGGCTAAGTACCCTGTAGTAGCACAGGCTTGTCTTTTCTCAGACTTCTCTGTTTTTCCTGGAAAGAGGGTAGTTTCTCTCTATCCATTGCTCTCTTTCTCTCTTTTCTCCATCTCAAGCCACAATTGCCATGTCTCCTGGAAAATATTTTCTAGCTTCTGGAACAGATTATTATCCCTGCTTGATGCATATCTTCTGCAATGTATTTCTCTGGGTGGTTTTCAGAGCCTCTCAGGGCCCACTACTTCTCATGGTCTGGCAAAATCCCTGACCACCAGTTGGGACCTTGGTTTGTTTATTTTAACATTTTTAGTGAAAAAAACCTGAAATCAATCAATGCCAGCCATTGGTACAGAACAAAAAAATTAATATAGACCGAACACATTTTTATCTGCTAAAGAAAGACATAGAATAAAGCCCTCACCCAGTGTCAAATTAAATAAAGGCTAGTGTTAAACGTTTTGTCTTGCAACACATTCTACAATTGTTCAAGCTCTGTGGCAAGAAGCAATAAATGCCAGAGCCAAAGGCTTGTGGGGGACAAGTCATCCTGCCTCGTTGCAGAAGCTCAGGCCCAGAGACAGACACCAGGAGCACTATGGTTCATTTTGACTACTGTAAAAATTGGACAGCTCCAGGACAGATACTGGTGCCTGTTGGAAAGGATGGGTCAGACAAAGAGCTCAGCTTCAGGAGAGCTGGTGTCTCAGATAAACACATATGACACAGAAGCACTTACCTCTCACCTCAGGCCCTACCTCCGTGATACTTTGGTTTTATACTGCCTTCCTGCTCTGAGCGGGAGTGGGACTGACTTACACCATGGTCTATACTTCGATCTTTGCACTTCTCTTTGTAGTCTTCCCAATTTGGGGGATTTTTCTGCTCTGTTTAAAAACAGGAGACAGAGGAAACAGGTGTCACTGTCGTATCTGGGAAAAGCTGTCTTACACTTCACTGTGGCGTGCACACCCAGGCTGAAAATGGTGATCTGCCTCAATTCCGCTTTCTGGATCTCTGATGCTGCTTCTCATCGGGTTTCCAGCCCTTAGTTCCTTGCCTCATACAGTGCCAAAGCCATTGTTTTTTATGATGGAGCTATGTGGTTTCTGTGCCAGAATTATAAGTAAAAATATTAACATTTTTGTGTAGACTTATGCAACTTTTTCCATGAAAACCCTCAAAAATAGCAAAAGTCTTGTCTTGTCAGTAACCATAGGGAAGTGTATGGTACATGTGTGTCTTCTTAAAGCCACAAATGTTTCTCCAGAAAGAGCATGTTTGCAGCCCAGAGATATTCTGAAGGACATCATTTACAAGGCTTCCACCACAAGACCTCTGCAAAGGCCTCGTTAAGCAGATATATATGAAATCTCCTTTCCAGGCAAACTTTGGTCTACAAACACAGCTGCTCCTGCTCTTGAGCAGTCACAAAGCATGGCTACAATGTCAATTGGGTTGGGGCAGAGTCCCAACAGGGTACCACTTTTTAATAAGAGTGGATGCCTTTTCTATCCTGGACCAAGAACAGCAGTCACCAGCAGGGAACCATTGACTTCACCACTGTCTCACCTATGGCCCCAGCAATGCTTCCTGTTCTCTCCTACCAGGAAACACTATTGTATGTGAGATCCCAAACACTCTATAAAGCACTTTCAGCCTTAGCATGCATATCAGCACTTTGTAAAACACAGGGGGATGGAAGCACACATGCCAAATTCTTTAAGCAGAGAGACTGATTAGTAATGCAAGGTTCATCCTGAGGAAATGCTTGCTCTTGTAAAGTAGTGGGCTGCTGACACTCACATTTGAGCAGCCTTCGTTGCTCAGGGACTCAGATATATCCTGTGAAATCTGTACATACCACCATGTGTTTCTGAGGTTGGTGGGTGGATGTATGCCCATTACAGAGACTAGCTGCACAAATGCTCAATAATTAAGCAGTTAGTGGACTGCTACGCACTTATAAGGTACACAAGGCTCAGGGAGAGCCTGCCAAGAGCCTCAAGAAGTAATAGTTCATGACACTCTTGAGATATCTGCCAGATGCCGACACAGTGTTGTGAAGTTCCTATTTCAGGACATAATTTAAAAATACTTCTAGCTCAGGATTTAGATGCCAAAAAGCATTTGTGTTTGAATGGTAATGTAAACCATAAACCCAAGAGGAAACATCAGAGCCTTCTCCTTTTGTAGATACTTTATGACTAAGGAGAGTTAAGAAAATATTCCTTTATTGGCAACAAAACAAATCGTCCCATATGTGCAAAATAAACAACCAATTAACATATATCTACAAAGAAGGAATATTTTTACCTTCCAGCATTGCCCACACATCCCCAAATTTATATTGATTGCAACATTTGTGAGTATTGCACAGAGGGCAGATGGTGAACACTCTGCTGAGCACCGAGTTTGGCTGACAAGAAGGCATGGCAGTTTTAATAACAGCATCAGCAATTCAGCTTAGCCTGAATTTTCTCACGTTTCTGGATCTCACACCGGGAATGCTCAGTGGCCCAATAATTGCTTTAACATAGTTGCTTTCATATCATCAACTGGCTGGCATAATCACTCTCATGGTACTAATATAATCTTATCCTTTCAGTAGACACCAAAATTATTTGCAGTAGAAAAGCAGTCCCAAGAAGAGACACTTGTCTTCTTTGACTCACATAGGATCTACATTTGTAGATCTAAGTTCTATAAAAAGTGGACACTTGTATGTGTTGTGTATGTGTGTTTTCAGTATGCTGACCCACTGAAGCGGGCTGTTTGGGTTTTTTTTAATTTTTTCTCAATTAAGACTCAGATGGGTCTAAGCAAGTCTTAAAGATAACAAGACACAAGGCCTGCTTTACCCAGTATGTTTCTACAGGGGAAATGCAAAGACAACAGCATGAACAAGAGAATGCAACTCCCATGGCCGCAGCCATGCCTCCCATGCAGCATGTTTTCAGTGCATGTTTTCAGCCCAGCCACACCAGCCAGAATAAAGAATGTATTTGTTATTTCTCGGGTATTGTCACAGTCTCTTTGTAATTGCTGAATATATTCAATTGCCCCATACCACCCTTTTGAGCCAGCCCCATCTTCATTGAGTTTGAATATGTTGGGCCTCTGAGTGCACTAATTACTGAGCTGCAATGAGCCTCAGGTGGGGCTTCCAGTCACAGCCACACCCACACCCATGGGCCCAAAAAGCTGCATTTCAGCTGAACCCTGGCTGAGCTGTATTGGAGGAGTGTTACTCTCTAGCTTGTCCTGGCCATCACTAGACCTGGTCTTAACCCTTACCTACAGACTGAATTTCCCACGTGGTCTCAGACCTGTTTCATCGCCACGTATTGCCTCATGATCTGGGCTCTTCACTGGTTCTGACCATCGTCTCCAGGTTAGTCCTGCTCTCTCAAACGTGATTGGAACTGACTACCAGATTCAAAAGTACCTGAGAGTATCTGGGGAAAGGGCTGATAGACAGAAGGACTTTACATAAGACCTTGTTCCTCTACACTCTTGAACTATGAAGTGAGATTCAAGTGCTCAGGGAGTGGAGTTATTTTACCTCCCTCATACTTTTAAATTCATCCAGTAACAACTGCAATGGTGTATTAAGTGTATTTAAAAACATATTTAAACTCTCTACCTTCTGTTTTCAGAAGTACAGTGCAAGATCAGCATTTTACCCTGGGTAGTGATAAGAAAGAGCTTTTGAACTCCCATTACACTGCACAAGTGTGTGGGGAACTGCTCCTCATTAATTTAGAACAGAGGGAATTTTTGAATTCCAGAAGATAGACTAGTAAGTGTACTTTGAATGTGCCTCTCTCCTTTTCTCTTTTCACTGTTTTTGCATCGGCCTGATGTGTAACCAGATAGTTTTCCGAGATCTCTGTTAGCAAGCAGTGTTTAGTGTGTGAGCACCAAACCGAATATTATGGGAGCTTAGGGGCCTTTGACTGCAGAAAAAATGGTTTTTAAAGCAATAGCAATTGTAAAAGGATCATATTACAATAATAGATTTGAAAGCTTATACTGTGAAGGATGCGGTGGATGAGAGCTGATGATATAGACGAAGTACTTTGTGAGCTGCTGGGAGCAAAGCAGGTCTTGATTATTTCATTGACAGAGGTGGGTTGTGGGGGCAGCTGACACCACATTAAAGTCAGAGCTTTCAATCTATCCATGATTACCGTGGTACTTGGGGAAGGTGCAGCAGCAGCACTGTCAGTCATAGTCTGGATAAGGGAAGGAGGAGAGCCTGTATTTGTATATTCAGTAGAGCTTTGCGCTGACTAATGTAAATGCTGTTGTGATAAATATAATAGTAATTAACTCAAATGGAAAATTAGGAAGAAGGAAAAAAAAAAAAAAAAAAAGGAAAAGGGGAGTCCCAAGTAAAAGGAATTCTAAAGAGATCTACATGACCCTGACAGAAGATACCAAGGCCCAGATCCCCAGAGCTGTTCAAATGCGAGTCAGGTGGCTGAATAATTTTTAAGATCTCAGCCACAGTCTGGGAGGACAGAAAAAGAGCTGGCAGTCTACAAGCTGCTTCTTGACAGACTGCTCTTCTTTCATACTAAGAGGAAGCGTGAAAGGCTGAGCTGTCAATATTTTTCAGGATGTTCATGCTACTGAGAATTTCTCTTGCTTTTATTTACTGTGTCATAATGTTTGCATTCTGGTTTACATGTGGTATATGCATTGAAAGTAACTTGAAATTCTAGAGATTTCTTTGTCTGGTTGCCCAAATACAACAGACTTTATTGGCAGACTGAAGAAAAATTAAAAATGTTTTGGCTATAACTTCCTGCCATGATCAAATCAAGACCTTGGTTTCCTCAGACTCCTTGTTAGGACCACACTTAAGCAGCAGTGGTTTTTGTCTCTAAAACAGAATAGTTATTATTAGCTAAAGGCAAAACACATTCAGTCAATCAGATTCTGGTTTGGAGATGTTATGGATGGCATGTAAAATGAAGTACTGACAACTGACAAAATAACATAGCAATGAAATTCTATTCATAAATTCATGCTGACTAGTTTCCAAACTATTGTTAATGGCAACTTCTCTATGGATGTCAACAAGGAAGGAATGGGAAGGCAGAAAAACAAGAATCATTAAACTAAACTTGAGTGTGCATACACATAGAAGCATATGCACGTGTTTATTTTTACAAGTAAGATAATGCCATGTCCATTCTAAGTGCCACTTTTCTGGTGTTCCATCTGTGCAAAGGGCTCTTAGAGCAAACATGAAAAAATACAGGAGATGAAGGGAGGAGTAAGGGAGTATATGACCCAAGAGAAGTGAATAAATCATGTGGACACATACTGTGTGGGTAGTTTGAGCTGGCTCACAGGCAGCACAAGATGAGTCTGTCCAGCAGAGTATGCTACTTTGTGCTCTATCCCCTGGCTTTAATGTTCCACAAACATCCTGCTGCTCTCAAATGGCTGTAAGGATGGTTTTGAAAGCGTAAGACAAAGATAAGCAATACAAAGGTGTCCATAAGCAGGCAGAGCAAGATCTCAAAAGATCTGAACTTTTGCCATTTATCTTAATGGCAATAATGGTTATTATTTAAGTCATGCAGCAAGACACAGTTTATTGTTGCTAACTATGGCATTGCTGGTTAAAACTGGCAAGGTAAAACTGGACTGACAAGTAATAGGAAGATACACACTAGTCACTCCCACTGGCATCTCATTTTGGCCTTGCATCACAGTAACATTTTTATGAGTTTCATATTTGCATTATAAAGGATTGTCTTGAAACTCTTTGCTATGAAATAAGCTGATATTCTGACTGTTCTGTTCTTTACCTGGCAGCCTGCCTTTACATTACAATTTGATATTACTGTGACCATGAGATGATAAAATTTAAGTCCCTAAGAAAAGAAAGCCAGGATGATAATATTAGTCTTTAGGAGAGCAGATTTCATCTTCTTCATCTTAAAGCAATGGCTCCAAATGGGCAAGAGAGAGAAAAGTACACAAATATCTATCTTTTCTTTTGCTTTTGAAAAGTCTGTTGGAAAATGGTGCAGATATTTTGGTCATTCCACTCTGTGCCTCAGACAGCTGTGCAAAGGGGAACCCAGGCCCATCTCTGGGTCTGATAGAAGAATAGATCTGTGACTGTACAGCTCACCAGAATAAATATTGCTTCACCAGTGGTTATAGTGGCAAGACAGAGACTTGGTCAGGCAAGAGACATGGTGGGCTCCTGGCAGTTTATGCAGGAGGTAGAAGGTCTGGATGTGAGTGAAGAACAGAGTACTCAGGTGCAAGTCACAGAGGCAGGTTGGGAGTTTCAAAAAAGACAGAGTCAGAGGCAGCAAGTATGTGTGTAGGAAGCTGAGAGAGCTATTCCTTAATGAGTTTGCAGCATGCCAGTCCTTAGATTGACATGACTCAACCATTTGGTTTTTAATCTCTTCCTCTGCATGCATAGTGACTATTCATGAGAGGATTACTGTAAAGTACTCCAAAACTAAATGACATGTTTAGGCTCTCATGGCTACAGGAATAAAAGACATAGGCAAGCTTGAACAGCACAAGAAAGATGCATTTTTGTTCATGTTTTATGAGAAAGAAACTTAAAAGATCAGATACTCAGTGTCACACTCTTACTCACATATAATCATAACTCATAATGCAGCATCAGCTCTAAAAGTTCAGCTGCTGTTGCCAGTATATAAGTGAAATACCTCACATGGGTGTCACCTCCTCAGGATCACCTTGTTCTTACTGTTCAAGAGTATCAAGTAATGGGAACAGGTGATCACATCAGCTCAGAAAGTAAACAAGCCTGTATCTTCTGCAGATCTAATGTGTTAAAATGTTCTAAACAAGCAAGTGCCTGCCTAGATTTGGCCTGTAAGACAATAAAATACCCAGCTGTGTAACTGCAGAGTCACTGCTTGCCAAAACAAGACTCCTATGAAGCTGAAGTTTTATGTAGATTCAGGTACTGCAGGCTCACCCTCCTCTCCAGAGCACATTTTGAAATGTTTCATATTTAAAGCTCCACACGTATGTTCAGCAAAACAAGAGCCCTTCCTCCGGGGTGAGGGAGGGGGTATGGCAGCTAACTACCAGCCTAAAGAAAGAGGGAAATGAGTCACAGTAATTAAGTAGGTCACTTTCGCTTTGCGTAAAAGTGCTCTTCTAGTAGTCAGGTTAATCTCTGAAATAAAGAACTGTCTGGATTTCTGTCTGAGTTTGCTGTTTCTGCTTCAGATAAGTGGGGAAAGTAAGGAAAAATTCCCTGTAAAAAATTGGGGTTTTCAGCAGATGAATGTATGATTGTGGATTCTAGGTAAACTATTCTAACTCCCACTGATTGAACATGTGGTTTAGTAGCTTCTTAAAAAAAAAAAAATTCTTTAAAAAAACCAAATTCAACCCTCTGTAGCAGCTGCATTGGCTTCTGCTAATATTTGCTTCCCTTACAGTAAAACCTAAGCAGTTCAGCAAAAGCTGAAAACCTTTTCTTTAATCTTATTTCAAATCATGCATTTGAAATAATGAGTTTCTGCTGGAAGACAGGACACAACCTTAACCGTAGTGAGTGGAAGGTTGTGGTATTAGATCTACTTTCAGGAAGGCTCTTTGACCCCCAGAGGGTCGCAACATTTTTGGCCATCAAAACCCTCAAACAAGGGAGAAGTATTCCTATTGTCATTGTTCTGATGTAGCAGATAGACTGCTGGCTGGAAATATTGTCCCTGATGGAAAATTGATTATGGTTCAGTTCTGAAAAGTAGGTGTTTCTTCTGCTTTTAGTTACCATATTAGGTTTTCATAAGAAAAAACAAACAAACAAACAAAACCACAACCCACCCTCATTTCTCATGTTCCTGTTGCTTCCCTTAGAGCTCTGTGTCACAGCGACTTACTGAATGTGAAGCAAGCTGCTACTTCATATTTTTATCCTCCCCTTCTAGGGAACAGTTGCTTTAGGACTGATTCTGGTAACCTGATACCACTTGATGTATTTTTGCTGGAATATGGAGCCTGCATAAATTGCACCATAAGCAAATTTCTTTATAATGGAAGGATTGGGAAGCTGCAGCTTGGCAGGCCATTTCATTGGTGTGATTCTTTTAAGGTGGATTTTCCAGATGCTTTTTAACAGATGATATTGTAGACTCCTCAAAGGATATAAGGAATACATAGTTGCCACTATTTTTTAAAGCATCCCACCTGTAGACAAAATGCTCTACATTTGAAAAAGCTCCTACCTGCCTGACAGATACCCCTTGACAACCTGAAAGAAAAACTGCAGTTGTTTACACTTTCCAGTGTGCCTAATTATTTATTATCAGTGTTTCATGAGCCTGCAAGCTCCTGCTGAAATTGAGTTCAATCTTTGCAGTCTCAAATACAAATGAAAAGTTAGGTCTCCCCTCCCACAGAGATGAACTGACAAAAATCCACAAAGAGTAGTAAAAACCTATGCATTCATAAAACCAAAAACTTCTTTCCTTTTTTTTTTGGGGGGGACACAGTAGTTGATACAGGAAATTGTTTAGATACAGGATGGGCAGATGTAAGTGACTCCTCCCCAGTGCTGGTCCCAAAAAGGAGTTGGAACAGAACTTCAAGTAGAGGAACTTCCCCTCTGAGTAAAAGCTCCTGTACGTTATAGTTAGAGTGAGATCAGTCAAACCAGCTGGATCCATTGCACACAGAGGGCATCCATCCCAGGAGTCTGGGCTGGTAAGAGGCTTCGTCTTCTTACTGGTGTCCTGAGACACTCGCCACTTCCTGTAGTGTGAGTGACTGGCGCTGTCTGTCAGTCTGTCTGAAGCAGCATGTCCTTTGTCTCAGAGCTTTCCAGGGTGCCTATGCCTTTGCTAGGATTTCCTGACAGCTCTGAGAAAAACACTTCCTCCTAAGGCCAAGACTTATTGCTGCAATCATTGGGAGCTGCCATCCCTTTCTGCATTCAAATAACAGAGTGGAAAGCCCTAGCCAGTGACTTTGAGATGGAAAGCACTTTCCAGAGAGTTTAAAACTCTTGTTGTTTGCCTGGCATGGTCTGAAGTACTGAGGAATGCTCTGAACTATAAGGACCATGCAACCTCTGTCACCACATCATCCCAACTGGAGAGCTCTGTTACCACTCATTAAAGCTCCTAGACCATTCAGACTTGATTGTACTGTCATTACAGTATTATCTGTCCCTAAGATATTGCAGAGTAGTGCACCTTCCACCAGTTCTTCCTCTCACTGCAGCATGAGAATGCAAGTTGCACGTGGCTGAGCTGTTTGTCAGGCTGTGCCGAATGGGAATTTCTCCTGCTAAGGTAAACCTCCGTGTTCTGCCCGGAAATGGAGCCTAGCCCTTCAGAATACAGGAAAGAAAGAGATTTACACTTTATTCCTTCCACTGGAAAGAATGCTGCCCAGTGGTCAGACTGAAGTAAACATGAGATAGGAGGCTGGAATGCAACTCTTGCCTTATCAGCTCCTGGTCCCTGCCTCAGGAACCCTCTGTCATCTCATGACATTTATTATGGGCTTACCAAACATTAGAAAGCCTTCTGGGTTTTGGGCTTCTCTGCTAAATAACTTGTGTGATGATAAATGAGTAATTTAAACTTACAGCACTTTGCTTCATTCATCTCCAAAATCCTCTTAACGGGAATTTCACTGGGCTCCCTGGAAACTCAGTGTTGGTTTAAGAGTCTTCCCTGAAAGGCTGCAGACACAAAACATATCTTCTTGTTATGTACAAATAGTGTAATAACCTTAAATTGAGGTTATAATTCCACAGACAAGTGGTGAACAGCAGCTGAAATTCACACTGCTTGGGTTTTGTCTTCCCTGGAATGGGGTGGCTGCATTCATGCTATGCTGCTTCTTTCCACCTGGGTTTCCTTTACGTGCTGTGTAGCATAATTGTAACTGTGAAAATTAGCTTTTCTTTATAGAGTATCTTTTTGGATTCAAAGTCTGAAATAACCCGATCCCCTGATAAATTGTTGAATGAAAAAGTCTTTTTTAAGATTGTCTCAGAGGCTCCTGATCAAAGAAATGGTTAAAAGAAACTAAGCTACACATCTTCACATAATAATTAGGAAAATTAGATCCTCTCCCTTAGTCTTATGCTTTTACTCTTCAAAAACGAGGGTATAGCCTTTAAAAAGCGCTTTTTAAAATGTATTTTAAGAATATGTGGTAACCTGGTTTCCCCAGGCAAAAAATCATCTCTGCTGCTTGCTGACTGCTAAGGTGGAGCTGGTCTGTACCTTAAGGAGGGATTTCCCAAAAATTCAGCACCTGGGGATCTCAGTCCTCAGACACTGACTTTGTTCTATTGGTTACCCAAACACCTTCAGCTGTGAGAGTTGCCCGAGGTCATCTCAGCTTGAAGGTGTCCATAGCCATTAGGTTTGGGATTAAGTTTCTTTATATTTTATTTGTATTTTCAAAATGTGCAACAAAGAGGGGGTGTTTTTCGACACAAATTTTTTAGATAATTTTCATTTGTCTCCCAAATTCTTAAGTAGTAGCTGCTGAGATCTTACTTTCATCACAGATGCCTTACCCTCTACAAGGACCAAAAACTAGATGTGAACCAAGGGATGCAGCTAAAGGGGTGAAATGTTTTATTTTACTATAGCTGTGAAGAAAACAGTCAGGAAAGAGAGGTGGAATGCTCAAAAGTATGGAATGCGATATGAAACTACGGAGGTTGCTGTTTTATTAGCCTGAAAAAAGAGATAACTGTGAGGAGATGTGATAGAAGGGGAGAAGATACATAGGAAACACGTTTTCCTTACATCTTATATCAGAAAAAAAGTGTCATCTGCATGATCAGGCATCAGGTTTAAGTCAATAAACACAAAGCACAATTATTCTGTGGCATTCACCCATTCAGGACACCATGGCAGCCAAAAGAATAAATTAATTCATAGCAAAGTATCAGGTAATTTATAGTGAATAACTCAATCAAGACCTATTAATACAACAATCCGGATGTCACTTCATCCTGAAATCCCCTACCTTCTGATTGCTGGAAGCTGAAATGATGTATCAGAGAAAGATCACCCTGCCCGTACTACTTCTGCTCTGTCTCTAAGCATCTGCTATGGTCTGTGACAAGAAACAGGATCCTGGATCAGAACAAATGATACAGATATTCATACTGCCCAAGCTTGCACTGATTATGTAAGCTAAGTAATGCTCCACAGTGTAATCAAAAGCGAACATTATTTGTAAGAGCTACGTGTTCCAAAGAATTGTCAGGCCTTAACATTGCATTGAATTGACCAGAAGTGTTAGGAATAATAAAATTAGACACAGAAGTTCAGTTCATGTTTTTTAAAGTCTGTGGAAATAATAGTAACATCATTCAATCAACAGAAGAGTGATTAACTGGATACGTGTTTTCCTTACCAGGTTCTTTTTTACCTTTGGGGATGCAGAAAAAGTATTAGAAACTAATCATCAGGGTCCTTAATTTTGACCCAAATTACCATGACATTATTTATAGCAAGGAAAAGTTACTGTTTCACTCAGGGTGGGAATGTGAAACTTCTTAAAGCTTGTGGCCTATTGCCCCCTGGAAGAAAAGACAGCACTCTCATAGAGCAGAACCTGGCCAGGGTGGCTGTCAGAGGGTTTTGCTGTGAGAAAAGCTGCAAACTGAGGTACTTTCAGAAACAAAGTGAAAAACCAGTAGCTTTTGTTTCAGTGTAGCAAAGGATTTCCTATTTCCATTTCAAGACAGATGAACTTTTGATGAATAACAACCCATTTGGTCTTTGTATACCCCTTGATAGCCAGGGTGTGAGTGCCTGGCGGGTAGTGTCTTTCCAAAAACTTTGCTTCAGGGCAAGGGCAGTGAATGTTGTTATCTGAGAGGTTCATGACATTTTTCTAAGGCCATGAAACAGTTAAGCATGTTATAAGTATTTGTATGTATTGATACGTGTAAGAATACATGCACTCACACTTACGTATTCAATATATTCAAATAGGCTGCAAATTTCTAGCAAAAGTTGTGCAACTGAATCTGTTTGACAGTATACAAAATTATTAATTTTGGAGGTTTCTTAATTTTGTAATTTTTATTAAATATTTTTAAAGAGTCCTCACAGTTTGACTGTGGTGGTTTAGAAACACTTGTTTGTTTCTGTTGCTGAGTTTTCACTCTGGGGGGAAAAAAAAAAAGATATTTTCTGCTGGAAAAGATTCCTTACATACAAATATTTTACTAACTTTAATAAAAAGTCAAAGAAAAGAAAACATTCAGGTCTCTCGGCTCTTGCCAGCTCCTGCTGCTGCTATTTGTTTATAGTTTATTCCTCTATTTTTATTATTACCGACCATTTATTAGTACTGTAGTGGTGCCCAGATCTTCCCCATAATGTTCATTACTGCATGTTGCAGCACGATTTACAAACAGACTAGCTGATACCATTTCTTCCACAGAGACTCCCAGCACACAGTCAGCCGACCTGGAGCCAGGAAGAGCAATGCAATAAAATCACATCCAGGCTTTAGGGTATACGTTATGAGCAAACAAAATCAGGGAGGGTTTTGAACAGCTGCTGGCAAAGACTCAGATCTGCATGCTGTGGACACTGCTTTATCCATCCTTCTTAGGAGAGGAAGGGGCATTCCTCAGACAAAAAAAAAAAAAAGGCTTTTGGTCATCCTTCAGAAATAGTCAGTACTAGATTCTGGAGAAGGTGTATACTGTACCTTCAGAATTCAGTCAGGACTGAGTAGCACAGAGGGGATCAATGGCTCTGCAGTAAAACAAGCACTGGGTAGGACTGCAAGGACTTAACTGGTACAAAGAGGAGAGAAAGCCAGAAGTAAGCCTGAAGTAGGAGAAAATGAAAATGAATGAGTAAAGAAACTAAGGTTGCTGGGCCATTGGAGTGAGATGTGTCTGCTGGGATGCAGCAGCAGGATAGAGCTCAGTAAGCCCAGCCGTCCTCCACTATGAATCAAAGTAATTCCCTTGAAGCTAATGGACATGGTTTGACATTCATTAGGCGAGGACAGTGAGGGGATGACGGAAGATGATGATGATGCAAAAAAAATCCCTGGAACATAACTCATCTTTAAACCTGCTGGATGATATCTGGCTTGGGCAAGGCTGTGCAGTCAGGGATACCAACAGCAGGAGAATAACTCCATACCTGCCGTGACTGTGAGGCTGAAGGAAATGAAAGGAATTATTATCTGTAGTTTTATGTCAACAATGGCATAACATTAATCCTGCATGAACTAAACTGATAATAACTGGTAAGAACTGTTTATGGCTTATTCAATGTAAATTAAGCCAACAGTGAGTAAAATATAATCAGATAGTCAATAAATGTTAATTAACGAATTAAAAGCTTGGAGACAATCATTGGCAAGCATGATTATAAATGTTTAAATAATGCAATAGATGCAATAAATTAAAAAATAATGCAAAATATGTAAATTAAGTTAAATGGTCAGTCTCAGTGACAGAAAACATATATGTAACAGGTAACAGAATCAGCGAATAAAACTGCAGTGGTCTTGGAGGGTAGTATAAGGACAAAGAGAACAATATTGCCATATATCAGATGTTTTGTTTATAACGAAGCAATGATTTCTGGTTCTTTATAAGAAAACAAAAGATAAAACATACACATTCAGTCCATGAAAGAAACCATATCAGCAAAATTCACCAAGACAAGTCTGAAAGAGAGTGGAAAGTTATCCTTCTTTTTAGTTCAGCAGTCTGGAGACACCTGCCTTGGGAAGGTATGAAAGACATTATTTGCAATAACTTAATACTATATTAAGGATGAAATCCAAGTAAGCTCAGCAACTTATTGCAATCAAGGGTAAATTGGCATGTTAAACCTACAGTTTGTTTACAGTGATTATATAGCAGCCTCATAGCATGAAAAATGCAATTTGTTGGAACACATATCACTAGGGTATGTCTCTTTTGGCTGTTGGGAATTGTTCTGTAACTCAGATCATGCCCAATAAAGAAAAAGGCTTCATCTGAAGTATTGCTGTTGTCACAAGGTATTTGTGTCGCTGATTAACAGGAAAACGCTTGCTCCGCATCTTATTGTAAGGTCATTGTGAAGCAATAAGCAGTTTCTGAACTACGTGGATGAAGCCTATATTTTAAGGTTAAAACCTGAAAAATTATGTATGAGATAGGAGTCTTTTTGTTAATTTAATGTGTTCGTTCTCTTATCCCTCCCTGGCAGAACAAAGTCTCCCTGTTGGAGCTGTGATGCTGAAGTCTGGAGCTTTGTTCTTAGCACAGTTTTCTAGCTGGGGAGACCTGTACACTCTCACCATCCAACTAAGTCAGGTTTTTATGTGGCCTCTGCAAATCTACTGTCTTTCTCTTGTCTCCTGTATTCAAGTATTTAATTCCTAGATTCTATACTCAGGGAGCATCAGTCAGCATCTTCTTTAAAAAGCCCATTGGGAAAAGGGAAATACTTCTTTTCCTTCCTTACAACATGGCATATTCATTCTTCAGAATAAGCTCTTTCTGGGTATAGTTTGGTTAAAAATAATAATAATAACAAAAATAATAAATAAATAAATTAAAAGCAGCTGAAGACAGAATGAGTGAAGGTTCCTGGTTTGAAAAATACATTTTCTATTCTGTGTTTTGGAGGAGATTTTTATTGCATTTTTTTTCTGTTTGATTGTTTTGGTTTTGTTAGTGAAGAGGAATTCAAAAGAATGAAATTAAGCCTATGAACTAGTACCAGTAATCACGTTAAACATGAGAGAATTGAACTAGCAATTTCCCCCCAGCTGTAGGCAGTTTGTGAACTGCCAGGCAATAAACTCACTGCCATCTACCACAGACAGTACTGTTGCTGGTTTCCCTTCCCTTTGCCTTGGGATTTGCTTTGTATTCAGTGGATTGTTTCAAATCCTTGCCCACATTCAGTACGAAGGCTGCAGTCCAAGCACAGCCAAGGGTTTCCGCCTTTGCAATCACTGACCCAGGACAGGCCTTTCAGTAATAAACATGCTTCAGGGGACAGGCACAAAGAGGTGATCAGGTGCTGGAGAGCTTCCTGTTCCTGAACTCAGAAAATAGGTCAGGCGTCCTTCAGCTGCCCTGAAAATAATATAAAGTGGGTGAGGAATAAACTTGTTTTTCTTTCTTTCCTATCAACATTGTTCCAAATGCAGAGGGGAGGGGAAACTATCCATCTCCTACAAGCTGTACAAATACTGATGTTCAGATTATAGGTTGTTTAATCTTTCTTCTGCTGTGAGTTCTCCACTCTTTGGGCTGTTAAGGGATGTGGGTGGTTGAGCAGTACTGGGGCAAGCAGGAATGCTCTTGAAGCAGATCTCCTGCTAATCCCTTGGAGCACCATGGTGTCAGGGCACTGCACTGCTCTGCTTCTAGCACCTTCCCAAGCAAAATCACAACTTGGTAGAAAGACCTCCTTTGACTACTCTGGCTTTAATTTCCTCACTAATCCTGCAAACAGGGGGCGAAGGGGGTGGGAGGGGGTGTGTTTCTTTTCTTTCTTTTTTTTTTTTTTTTTTCTCCCCTCTGTACAAAGAAAAACCTCTCTGAAAAAGAGGGCCCGTACTTGGCATGTAGCATAGTAACATGAGCATAATAAACAAGAGTGGCTGTCCCCATAAATAATAAAAGGAATGTTTCTACTCACATGGCAGCTTTTCAGAGGAGAAAAGGCAGGGAATAGGTAGTCCTATGTAGTGCAATGTTGCAAGCTCTAATCCCCACTTCTGTTGTTTTCTTTGGCAAGCCACCAGCTAGTGAAGAAGGGGGTACCTCTCTGCTCTGCACTGCCTTCTGACTTTTATTCTCTTTCTTATCTCATGCCTTGTGCCTGCTGGAAATTAGAAGGCTCCTTAAAAACACCATTACATTTTTTCCTTCTGCCTGTGTGGCGTTTTATATTCTCATGACAATGGAGTCATGCTCAGCTAGCGATGCACTTGGACTTAATACTGGCATGAAGGTGAAAATAGACCATTCTCAGTTTAACATCTTCCTGATTTATTCCTGCAGCAAAGGTGATGAGCTCTTGATACAAGTGAATAACTGTATCATTGGAAAATGTTTCTGATGTTGTTTCAGCTGCTTATGTAAAAATGTCAAACTTTCTCACCATTAGGGACATGATTTACTGACATGTCAAAATTTCCCTTTTCTGGCCACTCAGTTCAAACTTTGAATATATTGTAGTTGGCTTCAGTTTTCAGAGCCATGTGTTAGCTACTGAAGTAGCTGAAAACACATGCAAATTATCCTTTTATTCTGGCTGAGGTTATGACATTAAAACAACAACAACAAAGCAAAGCCTGTGCAGAGAGTATCATAAATAATTTAGCTTAAGTGAATGCTGAAATTAGTCAAGGCACCGCATTGCTTGGCTCCAAGCAGTCTATTTACAGCCAGATATGTAGAGTACCCTCTGGCCAAAGCCTAGCCTTTCAAAAATGGAAAGCAGGAAAAACAATATGATCTTCTTTTAAAGAAGCATGTTGGAATGATCTGCGGGGTTAAATATACCTAGACAGTTCTCTGTGCCATAGCTCCAGCGGTCTTGGGAGAAAACAAACTGTTTATAAAGAGCCCTGAGCTAGGGAAGGAGATAATGAAATGTGCTCGTGTATTATTGGCAAGTGCTCTGAACGGTACAGGCAAGCTAAGTGCATACAGTATTATCTTGCGTAATTATTGGGTCACTGTACTGTAAACTAAGTGGCTTCTATACTTAGCCCTACTACTGCACTCACTGCCTGATTAAGGACTAGATTCAGCTCTCGCTCCAACTGGCTGTATTACCCTGAGCTCAAAGGACTGAATCACGGCCTACTGATTCTTCTTGGGATGGCCTTCATTTCTGGATAGCTGAGATGAACAGGGGGACAAATTAGTGATGGGCATTTCTAATCATAGCAGTAGGGATGCTCCTACTGCAGTCAAGCACCACACGACCTTTCCAAGGATCCCGGGGCGTTGCAGACACAGCAGGGCAGCCAGTGGACAAACCCAAACAGATGACTTGGAGAATTTCAGAGAAAGACAGAGAACTGATGTGAACTACAGACTACACCATTTCACGGTTAATCTCAGCTGGGAAGAAAGTACATGTTTCTCATACATTCCCTTGAATGTGGGTATAATGTACAAGGTAGCACTTGAGGAGAAACTTCTACCAGCACAGTACAGCAGATCAGGAAGCAAGTTATCTGTGGACCCACAGAATGAAAGATGACTGTAACAGGAAGGGGAATGGAAGGGGAAAAGTTGAAGGAGTTTTATTTTTGTGAGCGCTTTCAAAACCAGCCTCCTTAGCACCCTCCTTCAAGGGTCCCAAAGTGGCTGTTTAGTTGAAATAGTCATGGAGAATGGGGAAAAACCCCTAGATAGACCATGGCTGTTAGGTAAGCTGAAAAGTATGTGGGCATGTGTGTGTGCATATGTGTATCCCCATGCAAAACCACAGAGCTACAGAGAGTTTAACAGGCTAGTTGTAGTAACACAGGAGGACTGTGTCAAAGTCAGGAGGAGAGGCTGTGATAGCAATGGGTGAGAGGAGGAAAAGAAGCCAAGATTACAGACTGAGATGAGATGGAAACAAAGGCCAGGAACTGAGAGAAATGGGAAGTAGAAAATGCAGGAGCAACAGATGAAGTTGTAAACAGAAGACAAATGAAGAGAGAAGGGAAAATAAAATTAATTTTTTTGTTGGTTAAAAGAAGAATAAACAGCTTGAGACTTGGGAAATATGCAACGTGTTAAAATATATGAAACAGAAATCTTATGTGAAGAAAGTAGTGCAAGAAATCATTGAATAGCACTAACATGGCAAAGGAGACAATAAATCTGTCCCAAGATACTAATGGCAGTATTTTCTCTTAGCTGACAAGCAAAAACTGGATTGGATCTTATATCCTTAAGATATATCCTTATCTCTTAAGCAATGATACTACTTCTTCTAAGTGGGTGTGCCATGCTTTGCCAGGTCCCTACTAGTCTATACTCTGAAAAGCCTGCAGTATAGGAGTGAAAACAGAGATAACTGAAAGTGTAGATTTATTTATATGTCTGTATCATCTGACATATTACTAATTCTTTTCAAGTCCCAGAGTAACACCCTAAATTTCTAGATCATAAGGCAAAGTTAAAAATGTTCTTCATAACTAGGGCTTCTTTCAATTTTGCTTTCATGGGAAAATGTAACAACAAACCCTTAGCACTAAGGATTTCCTGTGCATACAGCCACTGTCTCCAAGGCAATCACTGGGTATATTACATTGTGTGAAATAGAGAATTTCCTCTGCCAGTCATGCCTGCCCTGTAAACCATGACCATCCAAACAAGTGGGCATGAGGAGAGAATGGTCATCTCTTGGAGAAAGAGGAGATGGTGAATGTGCCTTAGGTAGTAGACAAAGAATCTTTGACTACTCTTCACATCTAACGCATCCTTAATGCCACTTCCACAGAGGGGAGAGAAGGCAAACAGAGTCTGCTTGTGTCAGTTCCACATGAAATGTTAAATTCTGGCTCAGATTCTTCTAACCCTGTGTGTTTTAAGCTCTATAAATTTTCTTTTCCAAAGATTCAATTCTGTTTGTAAACAATGTAAAAAAAAAGGAGCCAAGATGTGACATAAAATCTTAGAAAAACTCCATTAAGACTTTCAGCCTTCATATAACCTGTGGAGTAGCAGTGGAAATAGAGGCTTAACCCTTTCACCTCTTTTCCAGTTGCAAGGTAGAACAGGCGTGCAGGCACACACACAAGGAAGTGGCTTTTACTGCATGACAATGCAACATGTGCTACAGCTCACCTCTTATCATTGGACTTGTACTTGCTATGAACTTTGTGTATTGATGTGGTGTTGTGAAATACTGTGGTAATGATGCTTCTATGTCTTTCTGTCTCTCTCTCTCTCTGTTTTTTGTTTGGTTGGTTTGGGTTTTTTTAAAGAGAAGACTGCTAGTGTAGTCTTTGGTAGCCCAGAAGTATATCATTTTTATGGCACAAAAATTCATATTTCTACCAGAGTGAACCAATCCACCTATGGTAAGTGCAGGTGGTTTGAATTCCTTGGATGTGTTTACCTGCTTCAGAGATGGCTAGTTATGAAAAAGGTAGCTTGGTTTTTGAGACTGAGAGGTGTGACTTTGTAACACTATAAATTAATGATGATATATGCTGGCAAAAAGTATGCCCAAAGCAACTTTATCATGAGAACTGTTTGGTTTTTTCATTTTTAAAGAGCTGAAGTCTGCTTTACGTATTTAAGATTAGGAAAAAAACCCTAACCTTATTGCACAGGACTATTTGCCTTATTAAGTCATGTTCACCCCAGAGATATAACCAGAGCACTGAACAAGATGCCATTAAGGACAGGTACAGTTATTAGAAATTTACTGCAAGTCAGAAGATCTCACAAGATGATGAACTTAGTGTTTTCATGAGCAATCTTCTCATTTCTCCTTGTGGAAGGGTCAGGATGCTCCCTGTGAATTTTAGGGTGAGGTCTAAACAAATGTTTCAACAAGCAGAAATTATTTCTGGAGCTTTTAGATCTTCAATAAGCTTGCACATGAAACAAGTTGTCATGACTCAATGATATTTTTTTCTGAATCCTTGCCTGGTTTGTTTGGTTTGTTTTGAAGGAATTAAATTGTGCTTGCAATTCAAACCTGCAGTCCGTGAATGCAAGGTAGAAGGAGGCTGATTGGGAGGAAAGTGTTATACATTCAGTAACCTTTCTGTATTTATTTGTTCAGCATGCTAGTTCTTGTGCTATTTGCTGTGAAGGAATGCCTGTACAAAAAGCTATGAGGTGGCTCAAATAAAAAGACCTTGAATGTTTTGAAAGCCTCCCCCTTGACTTCTGATTGAGGGGATCTGTAGAATTTTTGGCACATTATAAATCTGTGTTTACTGAAAAAAAAAAAAAAAAAAAAGAAAAAAAGCAACCCAACAGCCTCACTCTGTTTCTGGGTTTACATCTCTGAAAGTCTATGCCAGCCCCAGTTTATAGAATGTCAAGTGTTAATATTTCACAATAGATCCAAGACAAAAGAAGACTTTAACTACATTTTGGGTCAAAACATGTACAATTTTAAAGTCTAAAAATACTATGCAATTTGATCTTAAGAGAATGAGAAGATCCAAGCTTACTCCACATTGTTCCAATTCTTCTCCTAGAAACTTGAATATAAACTTTGTGTTTAAATATAAACCCACCTCTGGGGTTGGCCTATTCTCTTTATTTATTTTATTTGCCATGCTGTTGAAAAGGTCACATGCACAAAAAGAATGACCTGCTCCTAGTCTTTTTAAGCTATTGACAGAGTAGCTCATGCAAATCACTTAGTTTCATTGTGCCTCTAGCAATGGAAAGCAAACTATCTTTCTTATTCCTCAGTCCTTTTCTTTCACATTGCTGCAGGTTTTTTTTTTTCTCTCCTAAATACTCATTCTGGCCTTTGGTTACAGAAACACACATTCGGTATGGGATATAGATACATTCCACAGTTTAGAAGTACTCTTCTTCTAGCACAAAACTCTTCTTCTGGCAAGATAAAATCTTTCTTTACAAAGTCCTTGCTAATATCAACAGAAGTTGGTATTTCAGGACATACTATTTATTTTAATCCTATCTGCCAATTGTTCATATGCTTCCTGAAAAAAAGGCAAAAGAACTTTGGGAATAGTGGATTGTGTGGTATTACCCAAGGTATCAGTAAACTTGTAGCCTAAATCAGAGCTCTGAAGTCGAAATCTGTGAGTTTGTGTCATTTTCTGCACAGGGCCTTCTCATTTTTCCTGAACTTCTGCCTTCTGAATTTTCTTGGACATTTTCACACCCCACCTTGCATATGTCCCTCATCACTTGCACCCTGGAAGACATAGAGCTCTTTGTTTATATTATAAGCGATGTTTGACTACAGCGTGGTGAACACCTTTCATGAAGCCATGGATGAATCAAGAAGTTCAACCTTTTGCTTTCATTCCTCTCTCCCAAATTTTAGAAAATCACATTTAATCACTCAAATTACGAGCAAAACTGTAATGGATGAATGCTTTGTTATATTATACAAGCTTAGGGGCAGAATAAAGCCTTTAAAGCTAGTTTCTCTCACCATTTGAGGAAGGTTTCTCTTACAAAGGGGAAGGTTTTCCATCACTGTGGGTATCAGAATACACTTACTGTGACAGACTTTAGAGGCAGAAGAGGACTCTGAGACAAATTTAATGTCATTACAAAATATGATGATTTCTTTTGCTGACACCCAGAAACTTGGTGATGAGCAGAGGCACTGTGTCTGAGACATGTGACCTCCCTGAGGCACCTAGGTGTGTTCTGCTCCATCAATACCTCTCTGGCAATGGTTACATCAAAGTCCCAAGGATAGGCTTAAAACCACCTGCAAGGCTTTTGCTTATTTTTGCTTATTCTTCTGGTTATTAATTTAGCTGTCGATCAGAACTGAAGTGCACAGTTGCTCTTTGGAAGAGCTGAGTTTAGGGTATCCACTGGGGACTGGATTCCTGCACTTGGGGCATCACCTGTGGTTAAAATCCCCGCTGACTGCACAGCTGTAAATGACCTGGAAGGCAGAAGAAGCCAGGGCGATGCTACCATATTCTACCTCACCTCTTCTGCAGTTCCCAAACTAAGCAAAAACTACTGCTGCATTGTAATGCTGCCACTTAAAAAAAAAAAAAAAAAAAAAAAAAAAAAGGCAATTATAAAACACTGGTAAAGTGGAATTTAATGAGCTATCCATGAAATACACCTTGCTTTTTAGCACCTGAGGAGGCCTAGGCATTTGTAGTTTTCTAGTTCTGCTGTCATCTGCTCAGCACAGCTGCCATTGGTGCAGCTGAGCTTCTTCACTGGTGCTTCCTTGTAACTCCAACCTGAACTTACCAAGTAGGTATCCCTGGTCATCTGAGGGTCTTGGTTTCATAAGGGTACACTGAATTCAGCATAGCAGTGCCCAGTCAACTTTTCTTGAGGATCTTCTGATCTGTGTGTCTTCTGGTATGGACTACCAGTGACCACCTGGTGAATGGAGCTTTTCCTGTCTTTTTTTTCTCTTTAAATACAAATCATTTTGGAGCAGATAGAGCTATTTACAGTTGGCAAGTTGAGCTGTGTTGTATGTTGAGAGGAAACATCCAGAAAGCTGATTCTGCATACAGTAGAAGGAACAGGGCATGCACTGAGAGAGGGATCAGGGAGGCTAGGGATTGGAGACCTGTAAATAAGCATAATGGTAGTAAAAAATTTGCCAGATTCAGAAACTTGGAAGCCCCATTGCTAACCAGGGTTGCTACAAAGTTGCTTAAAAGGACAGCCTTCGAGCTGCTTTATTCTTCTCTAATGGAATACAGAGGCTTACTTTGTACTTGCTGGCCTTTAAAACTTATTTTTGTGTGGATCAGGCACAGAAAATGCTCGAATGCATAGCAGGATTGAATCTTTAAAGCATGCTACAATGTTTTGTTTATTCCTGCACTTTATCACTGCAAAGTCAATCGTCTTTGCTGGCACTGAGGCACTCACACGGCTGCTCTGCTCTTGGCACTGCCTGATAACAGGAGATTTGTGAAAATGTCTCTGTGCAAAAGAGAAGGGACTAGACAGAAACAAACTTTTCTCAGTAACTCAGAATTGTCTCACTGGTAAGTTTAGAGAGAAACAGATTGTAAGAATTCCTGTTGCCTTTGGAACAAATTGGGAGAGGGAGGAAACAGTATTCATTTACATTGTAAAGTCTTAATTTTTAAATAGAGAAAAAGAAAGAGATATTTAAGGAGGGAGAACCATGTGTTTTTCATAGCAACACTTTGCTTTCTACCAGCAGTTCTAGAATTTCCATTAGAGAGAAAAACAAATAACAAGGCTGCCAACCACAGAGATGAAAGAAGAAGCCAATGGAGAGAAACAGATTTTTTTCAAATAGTACAGCGATGACAAAATACCAAGGCTCATTGACAGCATTGTGAAAGCTTAAAATTATAGTTAATGATACAGTAGTGACTCTCTGGCATTTTAAAACACCATGGCACATGGATTTCTCACTGCATTTGCAGTTTCCTTCTTCTCTAGAGAGCAGCAAACTTAAAGTGATTCTGCTGCTAGGTAATAACAGTCAGTGTAAAATAATTATTGTCTCAGGCTATATCAGGCAATCCTCTGTACACTTTGTTATCAGCCTGCTGGGAGCAAATATAGCCTGGTAGTATCAAAAGTCGTTAGTTCAAGTCAGGACTTGGGTGACTGAGCAGGTGGAAGTTTTACATGTCAGATGGAGGAAGCTTAATGCAATATTGAGTAGCAGTTACATAAACTCTGCTAGGGTGTTACCACTCCCTTACAGACAAGCAAGCTGCAGAGGTTAGGAAGTTCGGAGTGCTTAGAAAAGTCATGTAGTCCACAGCCACAAGGCTTATCTTCAAGTTCTATTACACTAGGGTTTTACAGCAAATTGTTGCTAAGAAGTAATTTTGCAAGCTTCCTTGACTGCCTCTCTACCTGAAGGCAGGCCATTTTGCACCACAACTGAGAGTTTCTCTTTCCCACACCAGCAGTCGGCACTGACCTGTGAACGGGACACAAGATTTGCCATTCATTCAGGGTAGTTTTGTTATGAATCTTGTCTTGGAGCACCTACGTCTCTGCATCTGATCCACAAAGAGGTGGTACAGACAGCCAATGCTGCAAGCTGCACCCCCTCTGAATAAAATGCATACAGCCTGGGATCTACACTTCAGGCATCACCTCTGCCCAGAACCCTGACTCTGCGCTATAAACATAAGCTCTTTCTTCCTCCTTTCACTTTTGATTCCAGGAAGAGGGTTTTTTTATCTAAACTTTGCAGTAACTCAAATATCAGGTGAGATGTGGGAGGCCTTACATGAGAATTGCCTATAGTGGCATGGGTGAGCAGAGTATGCTCGTAGGAATGACTTGGACCCTCTTTGGTTGAGGAGAACTCCACATCCTAGTTGTGTCATCTCTGGTGAGTGCTTGTTACACACCAGATCAGTTATTCTTGGGTCAGAACCACCTTGTGGGGAGTGTGTGGGTGTGGGTGTGCTTGCGTGTGTAGGGGTAAGGGATGGGTCAAACCTAACAGAGTGGCATCGTATCCCTCCTGGCAGGCCCCTGAAACCCACACGGGGAAGCCCCAGAGTAGCTGTCTGTCACAAACAGCCCGAGAAAACTATAATACCCCACAACTCCTGGAGCCCCTAAGCCAGGCTCTGATTGGCAGGGACAGTGAGAACACAGCCCCTCACCCCGACCTGGAACCCTCAGAGTGGCTGATGGGTCAGAGACCCCACCTGGAGGGGCTGACCAGAAGTACCAGAGCAAATAAAACCATAGGCATGGGTTTGCCTCATGTCACAGCCCTGTCACTTGGACTTGCGAGAGCTGGTCTTCTACAAGGCTTCAGTGGTAGCTATATGATCTGCCTCTCCCTTTTTCTCCTTCTTTCTTTTTGCTCCTTCTGCTTCTCTTTCTCTGCTCCTTTCTTGATGCTATGGGTAGCTTGGAGATGGAGGGATTGGATCTTGACTTAAGTGTTGTGGATTAATAGTATGTGTGCTGAGTTGGTATTGTGGTGGAACATTTTGTCTAGCTTTTGTAATGGCCTTTTTGAACCTTGGCCAAGTTCCCTTATTTTCTCTCATAAATTAATAAAGAAACCTGTTTGGAACAAGCCCATGGCTTATTCTCTTGATGCTATCTCGAGGTATTAAAGAGCCCTATACCTATATTTTAAAGTAAAATTCCTAGCTGAGCCTGTGAGCTGACAGCTCCAGGGACTGGAGTCCCACAGTCCTGTAGGCTACTACACAAAATGTAGCTGGTGTGAATATTAGCTTGTGTCTTCTGGTTTAAATAAGTGCCAGTAACCAACAATATGAGGAAAGATAGAGTGTGGAAACAAGTAAAGGGAGTGAAACCATAAATAAAAAATTGTATTGCCTCTAAGTTACTGAGGGATATACAGTTTCAGGAGAAGGGTGTTTTAACACTAAGAAATGAAAATGAGCACACCTGAGATGGCAGTAAAGTTGAAAAAAATGAATATGCTCATTTGAAGGGTGGGACAGAGATCATACATTAAAATAAACACTATATTTGAAGAAGGAGCATGTGAAATGGAATCCAGAAATAAAGATTTTTAATAAATGGTTGTGACTTATTCTGACCAAGGAGATGGTACAAACAGTAAATACTGAACCTATGATTAGGATGAAGCAAGAGTACAATATAAGCAGTTGGATCCACTGATCATATCTCAACCTTCTGCAAGACTTTAAAATATCGAAGGATATATAATTAAAGATACTGAAAAAAAAATAAAAAGAAGATAAAACACAGCATATATTTTAGAAGTTGGTTATGCCATATCGATGAGGTATACATCTTTGCCAACTGATCTTCTTGTTGACAAGGAAAGTGTTAGATCCAATCCATCAGGATCTCAAAGAAATACATCAAGGAAGACAAGAGTTAAGGTAGCAAAGATGAAAATTAGTAGGAGAAAATGAAAGGTGGCTAACAAACCAGCTAAAGAAGATGCAAAAAAAGGTTAACCTAAAAATGAAGAGAGGATAGGATTGCTATCCCTTCTATCTGGGGGACAGAAAGGAGATATTTAATGTAAAAATCAATCCTGGCAAAAGAATGAAGTAGTACAAACTGCCCTACCTAAATTTACATTGAAAATTTCACAAATTTTGAAAAATCACAGGAGAAGGGTCTGGAACAGCCACTCAGTCAGTGTAATGAAAACAGTATTTTAAGACAGAACTTTGCAAGCCAATTTAAACTTGATAAATTGTAGAATGCAGATCTGACTCTGATAACAGAGACCCTGTCCTGATGATTTAGGAGATCCTTTCCAATTTTTTTTATATAAATTGGAATATGAGACCTGGAATACTTGTAGACCAGATGTCTTACTGATAATACATGAGATTATAATTTCCAATACCAAATAGCATTAAAGAATAAAGTGAGTTGTTCCATTATCACCTGTTAGTCTGAGAAAAGAGGTAGAGAAGTATAGCATTTTGTGAACAGAAAGACTTTGGAAAAATGCAGTTCTTTTTCCTGTTCAGATTGAACAACATTTTTTGCATGATCTAAAGTGGTAGTGTTTTACATTGATAAAGGAGTTGATCACAATGGTGAAAACTGTGATAAGCTAACAAAAACTTTTGCATCTTAGTTACAATTTCTTATTTATATGATCAGAATCCTATGTAATAGAAATATGTCTGGAGAGGGACTTTAAGAAGTAGCTTTATCTATTTCCTGTGGGATGAACTATACCCTACAACGTTCCTGACAGGTGTTTATACATTAACTTGTTTGTAGATATCTCCAAAGATGAAACTGGTTGAACTCCCCCAAGTATTGCAATGCTTTTGTTGCACTCACAGTTTGGAAAGATCACTTAAGGTCTAGTCACAAAACTTGCAGCAATTGATACCTTTCTTTTTAAGTAACTCCCAAATTTGGAGACTGTTATTTTATCTGCCTTCAGCTTTTTCTTCTCTTGATTAAACAGCACCAGTTTTTTTCCCACCTCTAATCCTGACTTGTCGCTATTCTTTGGTTTCAGTAAAACTGATCTAAACCCACACTGAACTCTGAAAGCCAGTGCTGAGTAGGGCAAGATTACTTTCTGTATCTTGCTGACTTTACTCTTCTTTATAAAGCCTAATATGACACTATTTATTCTGAAGTTCTTCCTGTTTTAGAAAAGAATCATTTCATGAAGGTGAGAACACGTGTCAGCAAGACACTTTCAACAAAAAGGAACTGAAACAAACTAATGTGAATGATGACCAAGATCTGACCCTTTGTAGAAATGTTTTTAATAAGCTATGAATAAGAAAAAAAACACCACACAATTAAAAGGTTTTGAGTTTTAGAAGGAAACACAGAAGCACATATAACAAGGACAGCTGCTTGTTGATAAATTTCAATCCAAAATTTTTGGAACTTGTTCAGGGGAGAGTACACTGGTAGAAATAAGCCAGTAAACATCAGTAGAATTTTTACTTTCTTTTGTTTGGAACATTGGAAACTAAATGAATTCTTGTAATAATTATAATTTTATCTAATAAAAGGGAGAAATGTTATGTTGAGACTATAATGGAAGAGAAAAATGTTCATATAATGGAACTGCTTTGTATTTTGAAATAATTCAGTGCTGCATTTGACCTACTTCCCAGCTTTTGCTGTTGTCGTGGTAAGGGGGTTCTGTGTTTTCAGGTTGTTTTGTGTTGTGTGTATGCCAAAAGCCAATGGCTCTCTGCTCCCAGTGTGCTTCTATTCAGATCAGGTTTCCTTCATGCATGCCAAGGAACATGTTTAGCACAAGGGGGAAGGACTCAGCCTTTGTCCAGGTACTTCTGCTCCTCCTTGTTGTTTTGGAGAGGTTTTTCTACGTAAACTGTACTTGCTTTTGATCACATGCAAGCAACTTCTGTGCATTATACAATGCGATTTAAAGACACATGATGTTGCTTTCAGTGTTTGTTGATCACACACTCTTAAGGAGGGTGTCCTTAAGGTACATGTCACCATCGAAGTCCAGGTACTGTGTGTTGAGTAGAGACATGAAAGAACTATGCTCATGAAATTATCTTGATTAATAAGGGCTCTATTTTGAGATGGGCTGCAGAGCCAGCTATGTTTGTAGCTCTGCACCACAAACTGCTGACTGGTACTTCCTCCAGCTTTGTGTTCCTCCCTCTACTTCTGCATCGGTTGTCATAATCCAGATGGGAGAGTTCCTGCTTGCACCAAGGGATCTGACATAGCGCACGTTGCAGGTGGTAGGATGCTCCGAACAATTTTGCCCAATACTACCTGGAGTTATGCCATGAACACAAGACCTCACTACTATCTCCACTAGTCAGCTCCACAAGGTCAGGGACTAAAGGCCTTCAGATTTACATTTGAAATGCTCTCCTAGCTAGCACAAACCTAGGAATTAATACTCACAGCACCACAGACTTTGTGGAATTTGAAAAGTTTATTATTTGCTCAAAAACATAGTAATGAGGCCTCTTAATATATATAATTGATTTCTTAAACAAGTTCATTTTAACTACTGATCTTTTCATTAGGTACAGAGCTTAAAAGCTGTATGAACTTAACACTTGGCCAGATAAGCAGAACAGAAACTATATTTGCTGGCTACGTTACAGTGACACATCACAATGCTCTGCTCAGCAAAAGGTTTTAAGAGTACATTTGAACACAGTGATTATCCAGTCTGCATATTTAAAGGTAGGGCACTGGATTATCTGAAGAAGACAAAGTGATATGGATACTGCAACTCTACTGTATTTCAATAGCTTTTTTCAGCCTAATTTCAGTGCCTAGAAGTTGTGCCACCACAATCCTGCTAAAAGTACTTCCCAATGTAATAGACAGATTTTTTTCTTAAAAGTTTTATGAAATTATTGCTGTTTCAAAATTGTCCACTTTTTACCATTTCTCTATTATAAGATGGTTAGAGAAATTTCTAGGAATTGTTACAAATCAATATGAATAAAAGGCAATTTTCTCCCAAGATGTCCATGGAAGAGTTCTTCATGTGAGAGAGACGCTGCAATACAGAACACCTTACAGGAAACATAGGTGTGCTACCTGCAAGTCAACTCCTTTATTGCAATGTTTTCACATTGCACCCTATTATTTTATTGCATCATCTACAACAGCATGTCCTTTCATTTCAGTAGAATATTTCACACTATGCTACAGCTTTTTCCCCTCCTTTCTACAACATTTCTTTATTATTCCATTCTGAAATTATACCAGGTACTGTTTTTTCATCACTATCTTGCTTCAGGGTGACTACAGATATATATAATTTTCCTTTACCAGTTATCATACCTCTAAAAGAAACAGAAAGCACTTGTAATTATATTGCCCAGCTACATGGCCATGTGTTCTATGTAATTCTTTTTTTGAAACTGCATTATCTAAGCTACAAACTACAAATGTACTTATCCTGCAGGCATGAGAAATTAAGGCTATAGATTAAGTTAGATTAAATCACCACCTAAAATGAATGGTTTATACATTCCTAAGATAAAAGTTAGATACATTAAATTAATGATTTATCACAGATGAACAACCAAAAGGAAACATGTTAATTATGACATCTTGACTTACACACTTTAAAAATCAACTCTTGTGCAGCATGTTCTTTGTACAGGTACCTTAGGTATTTCAGCTGCAGCAGCTTAACATCATCTCTTAATTGTTTTCCACAATCTGTATCTACTCCACTGTGATCTTCCTTTGGTTTTTTGTTGGTTTGTTTTTTGTTTTTTGTTTTTTTTCAGGATTAGGATAATCCTAATCAAAATAATAACTAAAACCTAACTTTCTTCTCTGAATCCTTTGTTTTACATTATTGGGGGGGGGGTGTCCCTCCTATACAAACTGATGTATAGAATCTAGTATAAATATAAAAGTACTGATTTTTAAAGTCTCAAAGTTCCTATGAGCACTAATCATACTTGAAACACACTTATTACTTGAATATTTATTGCCTCAGAAATGCAAAAGTTCTTTGGCTATTTAATACATGCATTGCCTTTGTAGACCTTCATTATTTGGAGAAAAAAATTGTGCATAATATAGTCACAAGATTTCTAGATAGAAATATAAGTCCTTATTACTTATAAAAAACCAGTTACTAACAGTGGTTTAAATCTTCTCTTTTTTTCTAGGATAATGGTCTCACTGAAATACTCAGTGACAATTATTTTAATCAGTAATGTTCAATGCATATACAAATTTCAGATTACTACTAGATATTGGATTTTGGTAGCTAGGAAATTGAACCAGTTGAGGCCTCTATGGTTCATTGAACACAGTTCCATGAAGCTGCAATAATACATGTTTATTACACTCTATTACATTTTTAAGCTGGTTTTCAATCACCATTACTGTTGGAAGACTATTTTAGAACCTCATTTCTGTGATTAGAAACTTACTTCAACTGCAGACTGTTACCCAGTACCAGGACTAATTCTGACAAAGATTAGCTGAAATGAGTAGGAGTTTTTCTGGGAGAAGGGCTGGTGATTAAACACTAAAATATGTAATGCATTAGGAAAAAGTTCCCAATCTAGAGATCTCAACCTGGTGGGAGTTTTTGTGGTTCCATTACTACAGCTCTTTAAACACACAGGGCTGACTTAACTGTTGGTGAATCTGAATTGTCATTCTGGCCATCTCCTATCTTAGCCTGGTACACCGGGCTGGTTTCTTTACAGAGATTAGCACATCTTAGCTTAGCTGGCCAGCTTGACTTAGCCCCAGCCTTGCTGCTTTTGCCAGTAAATCAAATTTCCCTTCCTCCCACATATCTGGTCAATGTACAGGTGAGTGCTAAGGTTTCTTTTCAGTCTTGTCTCAACACAAAACCTACACATACGCAGCACAACATGATTTCAATTTGTGCTCTGGTCTCTTTCTCATCAGTAGAAGATGACAGCCATACAGTGTAAGTGAGATGTGACTGGTAAGTATTACGGATTCCACAGCGCTCATTCTTAGCTGAACAGGTGGAATTAGAGTTTACTAGACGTGTAAAATTTTAAAAACACTAAAACACTTTAACCTGATTAACGGTAGCTGTATACAACACTGCAGAAATCAACGTGGGACTGCAGAAGTGTTGGTAAGGGGGTGAATTTTGAAGAAAAGTCAATCTCTGACTTAAGAGGTAGGAAGAAGAATGGATTTTTAATTATTTATTTTTTTTTTTACAAACCCTGATAATTAGGAGTCCCATAAGTGTCAATAGGGGTTACAGGAGAAAACTTTCCCTTGGAGCCATTTTTCTTCACATCTGTGATCTCATAAGTTTTATGCAATTAATAAATTTACTATTTAATGTTTTTTTGTTCTGTAGGGAATTGGGACTGTTCTGTAGGGCACTGGGGCCGCGTCTTCACTGAGCAGTGGACCATGCAAATAAGATATGAAAAGAGGATTGTGGATCCTGAGCTTTGAAATTCAGTGAAATCAGGAATTTATTAATAGTGGAATATTGAAACCTGTTTTTCTTATGTCCCAAGGCTGGTGTTTCCAGTGGATTCTCTCATGTGTCATAAGGGTGAGGGAAGATCCACCTTCATTCTTCCCTTTTGTATAGACACTGCTGTCAGCCCAGACACCTGTTTTCTGAAAAACTTCAGAATTAGAAATGTGTCTGTCTGAAACCATTCAATGGGCTCAGGGACTGTAGCTAGGAATGCAGGACGAGCACAAACCCCTGCAGGCTGTGTACTCAGCAACCTTACCCCTTTGGAAGATTGACTCTAAGAAGGGGGCTACTAAAGATCAGAGAAAAAGCTAACTTGAAAATAAACTATGATGTCTTTTGAATGAAGGTTTTTCCCTTTGAAAAGGTAGAAAATACAATGCACATGCATTGGCTGGTGATTTAGGTATGAAGCAGTGCTAAAGGAGTAAATGACACTGTTATTGCAGAAGTTTAACAGATTTGGTATGTAAGGTTATTAGCTAGAGGATTGCTAGCACAGCTCCACTGCTACTGGGAAGAGCCAAAGCATTAGTGCAGAGTCCCGCTGTGACCACTGGCACCTCACAATATACAGAATCACAGAATCACAGAGTGGGTAAGGTCAGAAGGGACAACAGCAGGTCGTCTGGTCCAACCTCCCTGCTCAAGCAGGGTCATCCTGGAGCACATGGCACTGAATTGTGTCCAGATCTTGAATATCTCCAGTGAGGGGGACTCCACTCCAACAACCCCTCTGGGCAATCTGTTCCAGTGCTGGGTCACCTGCACAGTACACAAGTTCTTCCTCATGTTCAAATGGAACTTCCTATGCATCAGTTTCTGCAAACGAAGCTGGCAAAGAGTCTGGACCACAAGTCCTGTGAGGAGCAGCTGAGAGAGCTGGGGTTGTTTAGTTTGGAGAAACAGAGGCCTGGAGGAACCTTATCACTCTACAATAACCTGAAAGGAGGTTGTAAGCAGGTGGGGATCAGTCTCTTCTCACTAACAATTGATAGGACAAGCAGAAATGGCCTCAAGTTGAATCAGTGGATATTAAGTTTGGATATTAGGAAAAATTTCTTCACTGAAAGAGTGGTCAAGGACAAGGTTTACAGGTGGACTTGACAATGATGGGTTAACAGTTGGACTCAGTGATCCTAGAGATCTTTTCCCACCTGTATAATTCTACAGTTCTTGCTCTTAGGGATACATAGTTCTTGAGCCTGGTGGAAGTGGTGCCTGAATATTGACCAGCTCTCTTGCGGTCCTCTTCCCTTCAGGGCATGTTCCCATGTGATTCTTCTGAGAAGGTCATTGAAAGAGGTGGAAGTTAGCTCTCCTAAAGCGTAGCAAAGGCTGCCCCCAACCTTCACATCTTCAACAAAGCCTTCCCTGTTTGTAAGTACATGGTCAAACTGCTTGCCATTACTCATTTTTTCCTCCACCACCTGTGTGAGGAAGTTGTGGTCAATGCTTTCCAGAAACCTCCTGGACTGTTTGTGCTTTGCCATGTTGTTCCTCCAGCAGGTGTCAGGGTGGCTGAAGTCCCCCATAAGAACCAGTGCCTGTGACTTTGAGGCTGCTTCCAGTTGCCTGTAAAAGGCCTCACCTACTTCCTCCCTATGACCAGATAAGCTGTAGCAAACACCCACAACAGTGTCCCCCTTACTAGTTCCCCACCCATAAGCTCTCGACTTGCTCCTTATCTGCCCCAAGACAAAGCTCAGAAGATCCCAAGCATTGCTTTTTTGCATAGAAGGCAACTCCACCACTGTGTCTCCCTGGTCTGTCTTTCGCCAATAGCATGTAGCCCTTCATACAAGATAGACGTGTTCTGAACAAGGACAGATAGCACTGTGCTTTAAATGCCAGAAGAGTTATATCTACACCAGAATTCATACTTTGCTGCACTGTTGTTAGCAACAGAAAGGTTTCGCTGGAAAAAATAAAATTAACATGGATGGGGTGTAGTAGAACTGTATCCATTCTGGTTTTGCAAATGATGTAAGTTCTCTTTAAAGGGTAGACATACAACACCAAATATTTAAAGAGATTCTTAGCATTAAAAATAAATGTACATCAGTGCACAATGCGGAGAAGAGAATTAGTTAACTGACATTTACTGTACATATGCAATTATATACACTCTAATGAGCAAATTCAGGTGCATGTGTGAAATGAAACTTTGTATTTAAAAAGCTTGGCGTCCTGTCTGTCCCCTTCTCCAGGGAACGTAATGGTATATCTGGAACAGCCAGGCTGTTACTAAACAGTGGGAAAATTGCTTTTGAGGATTGTGCTTGGAAAACACTTTTTTTCCTTGATGTGCAAATTCATTTGCTTTTGGGAATGTAAGGATGCAAAAAATGTTTTTCATCAAATTAGAAAAAAAAAAGAAAGTGCTACTGTAGGAGACTAATTAGTTAGCTATCTAAAATGTTTTGTTTAACGCCTGATTTCTTCTTTAAATATATAAATACCAGCTAGTGTTTTAAAGCTTCTGTAGCTGTGAATGGCTCTGCTGTCCCTCACTGCAAGCTACGTTTTTATTACTTCTTCCCAAGAAATTTATTTTGCTGACATGGGCTCTAATCCAGTAAAGTGCTAAAACATATGCTTAATTTTAAGCGGGTGAGTAAAGCCAACAGAACTTTCCTATGCTTAAATCTAAGTACAAATTTGTGTTTGGCTTAGCTGGGGTTATAGTTTCTGGGTTATGATCTGAAGGGCTGTGTGTATTTCACAGAATGAGTGCCCTCCTAATTAAAGAACAGGTTTTGCAGAGTTTTAAGATATTTTTTTATTTATCGGAAGAGCTTGAGAAGAAAAAAGTACCAACAACTGAATACTAAAATTTTTGCACATTAATGCATTCCTTTAAATAGGTATGTCATGTATCTTCTAACCAACATCCCGCAGTTTCCTCTTCTACCTCTACGTAACATTGCAGTAGCTGAAAATAGCTGTGATGCCACCTTTATTTCTGCATTGGTTTTCCCAATTGTATCAAGATTTTTACCTTGGCAAAGAGATGACCTTTCTCAATTCTAGCAAGCTGATGAGTTGGAAGTTCAGTGTTTCTTACTATTTTGCTCTGTGACACGGAAACATTTTTAACTGTGGGCACATACAAGTGACCTTTTCCCATAGAAAAGGTAAAACCATGGGAGATTGTAACTGAAACGTAGCTCAGCTTGGAACCTGAAAGTCACACAAGTAGAACAGGAACTTGATGATTTTGATGCAGTAGCTAGAGCGCAACTGGTTACACAGTGAAATGTATTCCTGCAATTTTCACTTCCGCTGGCAATCTCAGAGGGACATGGGACAGAGTGGACCTGAAATCTGAGCTATCTTCTCCTTACAAGGGCTTGTATAAGACCCAGAAGGAAACAAACCAGCACAGTTCTCATATGGCTGATTCTGTTTTGTTAGACCAGTGAGTTTTTCACAGAAATGGAGGACTCAGTACCCCTCTTCTTCAAAATTTACTCTGTCTAGTACTTATTAGCTTTAGAAAGCTCTGAGTTATCTTTTTTTTTAATATGGGATGGCTTAAAGGCTTTGTGTGTTTTATTTGTACCTTGCAAGCTGTCAAGTGCTGCAGCTGAAGTGAAGAAAGAATGCAGAGAATCTGTACTAAATTTTAATTTTACTTAATAGCAGGCACAGGATTTGTTCAGAGAGTTTTATTATTGGATGAGGAGTTAAGGTAATCACAGAGATGGGGCAGAAAGCCAGAAGAAGATGGAAAAATCTAATACTGTGAAACATTTAGGTTTAGAGAGTACTTTGGGTTATTTTTTAAAATATATTACCCACTTACCAATAACCTCCCACACATTTGGGGAAATTTAAACGCAATATAATTATTGCACCTTGTGCGTTAACATATATAATAAGATTAAGCATATTGCAGTTTGCACTCTCACATTTACAAAATGTGTAAAGGAAAGGGATCTGGCTGAAGTCACTGAAACAGAAGAGGTTAAAATTAGTAGCTGGAAACAGAAAGAGCTATTAAGACACTCTGCAAGGGTTTTTGCTATGAAAACATTCACCTGATTTGTATCTGGAATAGGGAAGTCATTTGTTTGGACTTCAAGGTAGGTTTCCTGTCTCAAGTCAGCAAGTTATACCTGTCCAGGAACACTTAAGTCCATTCTTTGTCTCAGGTTTGAACACAGCATAAAGTTTAAGCAAGTGATTGAAAGATATCCCAAATAAAGATGGACTTTAGCAAGAGGTTAAATATGTTTTCTGATCAAGACCCTAAAGATAGGCAGCAACTATGTACCAGTATTATATAAAATCTAAGAAAAGTGGAAATTAATTTTTATCATTACTTTATACTCAATTTCCCACAAAGCATAGGAAACAGTGGATTTGGAAAGAAACATAGTTTGTATTTATACAAAGTATAGTGAAGCCTCTTAGCTTTCTATATTTTATGTCACTGAGTTATCATAAATTGTTTCATAAAAAATGTGTATGGTAGCATTAAATGATACTGAATTGTCTTCCTAGTAGATATTGAGTAAACTGTGTGCTATATGAACATGTATAAGCTTTTATTCATACATTTTTACTTTTCTTGTTCAGAGCACTGAAATATCTGTAAATTGCTGTCAAGGATGCACTTTTTCCAACTTAGTCAAAAGATTGATTTAATATGGCAGTCTTTCCCAGTTTTAAAACAATTATTAAAAAAATTCAGAACTGCATTGGCTAGGCTAAGATATTTTCCTGCAAGTGTAAACATTCTTCTAAGACACTCATGATCCATATAAATAAATGTGGTTTTTTGAAGATATTAAAAAAAAAAATCTTACCAAGTCTCCAAAAACATAGTATTTTTCTATGTCAGATGAATACACAGTCTACAAAAATGCTTCACTGTAACACAGATCACTATTCTTTTAAAACTGAAAAGCTTGGGTAGTCTGTCTCGATGGATTTTCCTTCAGCAAAGGCCTTTTCCAAATCTTGTGAAGCTGCTAGAACTCATGAACCACTAAGGCACCTCTTAATCACATCTTTATCTCAAATGTCATGTTTGCGCTCTACTCCTAAATAGATGAGCTGTTAGGAAGTGAGAAAGCTGGTGCTATCTTGAAGAAAGCACAGCAACAACCTGGAAAACCAGGGAGTCTCAGCAGTGATAACAGAGCTGTTTGTGTACTCTGGATTGGAAAGAAAAACATCAGGGCACAACAGCTTTTCTTAACTCCACACAAGGAATTTAAGCAACGGGAGTTCACTAAAGTATTTGAATAATTTGTTCTGAAACCCATTTCTTTAACAAAACATTTAGTCTACCTGAATGATTATACTTGTTTGATTTTTTAATACTGTTCATAAACTCGGAGTTCCTAGAGCTGATGTTTCTGAATAAAGAAGACTGACTGGAGTTCAGTTTGTTTTTTAAACCAGAATTGCACTGACATTTAACAATGAAAGAAAAAACGGTAAACTAGAATACTGAGAATACAGTTTTCCACAGACCCCCTCCAAACAAACGTCAATAGCTAGATTACTCCTGCACTGCAAAAAAAGGTGGGTTTTTTTAATAGCTATTATATAGTATAAGCCCTCATAGTGGAATGGGGGAGACAAGAGTTGAGAACTTTCATTTGAGCAAAGCTATGCCTTGATCATAAGTTTGGTTTTATGCTGAGAAGTGACACTCGAATTTACTTCCAAATCCAGCATTGTCCACTTCTCTACAACAGGCTGGTCAAATTATTGCACTATGGCACACTGCTGACAACTTCTATATAGAACAGTAGTACAATGTGTGAAGTTTCATGTGAAATAAGGTGAATTTCTGTATTTCCTTGTCATATTATTAATCTAAATTGTAATTCTTTTTATTGCAGAAGCTGCGGTTGTAACCTCTAACTGGGAGCTTCCAAGGAGTGCCCTTGGCCAGTGAATGCTACCTATGTATTTCTCACCCTGAAGACTGACAGACCTCTTGTTTAGAAGAACAAAAAATAAATTACCAGTTAAACTTTTTCAACGAAAAGTGTCTTTAAAATTGCCAATGCCACCCTTTTCCATTGTGAAAAATTAATTTTAAACTCAATTTCAGAAATAATTGTGCCAGTTGTTGTGGAGCGGTTTTAACTGGACTTTTCCTCTTACCTTCTCTAAAAAGCATTCTCAGGAAATTTCAGCATCAGAAACATCAATATCAAGCTGAAAAATTGACTGTACTTTGGAGAAATGGTTTTCCTGTACCATATGCTTAGAATAATTCCCTAATCCTATTTGAAAAAAAATTTCATTTTCTAGCAGTGAAGAATATAAACAGTCTGATGAAGGTTTAAAAACCATGAACTCATACCTTGTATGGCAAAAAAATGGATAATATCTAAAATCTTCAGGGAAAGAAGCAAGTCTCTGATTCCTGTGATTCATTGATGACTGAGCTTTGACTTGCACCATGGTAAGAATTACACCCAGAATTTATTATGAGATAGACCTGCTTAGTTCTTGTTTCAGACACACAGGAAAACGGTTCATTTCTAAATTTCAGTACAAAGAATTAATTTCCTAAATAGTTGTTCTTTTATTTTGGAAAGGTATTAAAAGCTGACTCAAACTTAACTGCTATAGAGGAGAGAAGAGCAACTTTAGCAATAGGCTCAGACACAGATGCAGTGTGGGGAGTCTGGAAAAGGGGAGAAGGGACGGTGCAGCTCACTCACATGATCCCAGTGCTTGAGCACTGCAGTAAATACTGGTGATGGCACAATGAGAGATGGTCTTTCCCTTTCCTGTGGCAAATCCCTGTTTTAGCAACTGTAGGCAAAAGGGTCAAATATGTAGCTTGGTATTAAACTTAGCAGAATAAACTCCATTTCTTGCTCACAAAAAGTATTCATGTCCACACACCATCCTATCTGTCTGAAAAGTCAGGTATTGCTTAGCAAAGTTTCAAACAGTTGTGCTGGAAGAGCTGAAGAGCAGTGTGCTTGAGCAGATGACTGGGCAGACCATGAATTGTCTGCACAAGGGTCGCAAAAGAGAAAGGTTTGATTAATGCACCTGAACATTTACAGCGGAGCAACCCCGGTACAAAGTACAGCTCTCTGTGACTTCATGTTTCCATTGCATCTTCTTTCTTGATGCCCCATTTCCCATTTTTTGTAGGGTATTTCTGTCTGGGTTCGGGGAAATACTATTTTATTTACAGTGACAAATTTCAGTGATTCTCAGCCCCGTATAACCTTGACTCAAGATAGGCTGAGTAGTAAACTCACTTATGAAACAGACCTACTGGGATGTCCCACTAAAATCAAGGATGCCTGTCTTTCTGTCACAGGAGGACTTTGATCCCTCTTTGCAGGTTAGCGGGTTGGGACCCCTTCAGCAGGTGTTGGTGTGAGGTGAGCGGGGAAGAGGGATTCACGGGACAGCACGTGGGTCCTGCTCATGTGGTGGCATTTTGGAGATTAGTGAGAGCTATACCTGAGACGGATGGGGCAAATCACACACTCCGTCTAAAGCATGAAGGAATTTAGAGGAAGCGCTGCTATTTCTGATAGAAAGCATCTGGCAATTCCCTCCGAACAACTGTTTCCGATGTAAGGTGTGGGGGGTTTATTGTTGCTTTTGGTTTTTTTTAACAAATACTGATTTTCTTAGTTTCTTCTTCCCCTTACAGACGCTGCACTTCCTCCCTCTCAGCTCTCGCAGACCCCCGCAGGCTCCCTTTCCCAGGCGGACAGCCCACCGGCGCGGTGGCCGCAGCCGGTGTGGCGAGGTGTGGCGAGGCGGGGCCGAGGCGGGGCCGAGGCGGGGGGCGGATGCCCGCGCATCCCGGTATCCCGCTATCCCGGGAGCGGTTGGGGGGGGGGCGGCCCCACCCAGGGGGCGGTGCCGGCGCAGGCCCCGCCCCCCCTCATCCCCTGCCCCGCCCCGGCGCCCATTGGCGCGCGCCGCAGCCCCGTTAGCGCTCGCGGGCCGGGTCTCGCGATGCTGCGGGCGCCGCCGCCATATTGTGCCTCTATTTTGATTCGGAGCGCAGCGAGCGCGGGGGGAGGGGGCCGGGAGCGGCGCGCGGCCCCAGCGGCGGCTCCGGAGGGGGCGGGAGCGGCGCCGCCACAGCCACCGCACACACCCGCACTCACACCCGCTCACACCTCCGCACACACCTCCGCACACCGGCCCGCCCCGCCGCCCGCGCCGCAGCACGGACCCCCCTGCCCTCCCTCCTCCCTCCTCTTCCTCCTCCTCCGCCCCCTCCTCGCCCCCCGGAGCGGAACGGCGGCGGCGGGAGGCTGCGGAGCGGGCCGGGTCGGCGGGGTCCCCCCTGCCGGGCGGAGGCGGCGGCGGCGCTGGTGGCGGTAGCGGCGGCGGTAGTGGCGGCGGCTGCCGCCGTGGTGGTGGGGGAGGCGGCAGAGGAGGAGGAGGCGGAGGAGGAGGAGGAGGAGAAGCGGCGGCGGCAGCAGGGTAAGGCTGACCCCGCCGGACGGGCCCGGCGGTGGCTCCCCGGGCCGGTTTTGTGGTCCCGTCGCCGGGGGGCTGCGGGCAGAGGCGCGGGGGCGGGGGGCCGGGCGCTCCCGCAGAGTGAGGAGGGCAGGGAAGGCCTGCGCGCGGGGAGGGAGCAGCCCCGGCACCCCGCTCATCCCGGCGTGCTGGGGCGGGGGTGGGAGAGCAGCGAGGGCACGGGAAGCCGCTGCGCAGCGGGGCGTCCAGCGAGAGATGGAAACTTATTTTCCTTCGCGAGCCGCCGGAGCTTCCCGGCGCGGGGAGGGATCGGGGGGCTGCGGCGGCCCGTGGAGGGGCGGGAGCTGCCAGCGGGCTCGCCTGGCTGCGGGCGGGAGGGAGAGAGGGAGGAAGGGAGGGAGAGAGGGGGCTGGCCCGGCGCTTGGCAGGTGACAGGTGTGAGTGCGCTGGGCGACACTCCGCCATTTGAGGATGAGTATCCGAGCGCCCGAGGTGCGATTCTTTGGTGCCGGTGTCTTTGCGGGGGCTCGCTGGGCTCGATTCCATATATAGTATATTTGGGACGTCGGTTTCCATTGTTCTAGTCAGTTTAATTGTTGAGTAGAAATTCTTCAAATGGTTCTGATAAGAGGGGTTTTGAAGAGAGGAGACGCGAACTGTTTCTCGTTTTCTTCTTTTTTTTTTTTTTTCTGTTTTATTCCTCTGAGAGACCTGGGAAGGCTGTGCGGAGGTGTGTAGTGCTTTGTCTCATTCATTGAAAGGCTCTTACTAAAACTCTGAATGCTCAGCCCTAGCAAGGCCTTCAGGGCAGAAGTCTGGTGTTCTTTGTACTGTACCTGGTCGCTCAGCAGGGCCTGGTTTGTGCCCAAGACCTGTGGGTGTCCCTGTATTAATGATAGTAAGTACATACATAAAAAAGGGAATTCCAGAGGAATACGTCTCAGAAAGGAGTGGGTTTCAAGTGTGATTTTCTAGTCATTATAAGTTAAGGGTATTGATGTAGACTGACTAAAGCAGTTTCTGAAGTTCAGCTGTAGAATGCTGGAAACGGTGCTGCATATAATTTTCAGCACTCTAATGTGTGTCTTCTGAACATCAGCAGGAGTCAGATAAAGTCATTCTCTTAGACTGTTCAGATTGGTTTGTATCATGATTTTAGCTACAGAAATGGTACTGCACACATGCTGCTTTATAAGGAGGGCTAATGACACTAATAGCAATAGCGTTATATTCATGATTGGCCACGGTTTCATGAAATTGGGAGTAATCTTCAGCTTGGCTGCTGATTTGCCAGATAACCAGGCATTTGCATTTCATACATGTAATGTAATTATTTGTTCTTTATCTATTCTGTTGTAATTGGGTTTTGTCAAACCCCAGAATTCTGATACCTGCTTTTGGCAAGAGGGAAGTTCCACTGACACATTAGGAGGCATGCCATCAACTTCAGTAAGTTCTGCTCTCCAATTTAAATTAAAGTTTCAGTCATTTGTGATTGCTATCCATATGTTAAACTTAAGGATGCTCATCTGTAGATAGTACCTTAGCTTGTGCTGCAGCAGAACGGACACTGAGTTGAATCTCAGTTTCTTTTAAAAACTGAGAAAACCTGTGTAGTTTTTCTCATGTTGCTTCACAGGAGAACCTGCAAGGGGGAAGAGGTAAGGGAGGCAGTTGGAGGAGAACTCAGTCTGTGTCATCCCAATTTTGTGTTTGAGATGCTTGGTAAGGCATCATCCCTGTCTCATTACGTGTGGGGGCAGTGCCATCTTGCTATGCTACACTACCCTTGCTTATACCAACTTTCCAAGACTGTGAAATGTAAACCATTTTCCTTCAGAACATAAGAGAAGTCATAGTGTTCTATTCTCTTCCTTTATATTTGCTGATACAGAATATAGAATAGAATTCTTGAAAATGGGCACTCTTCCTATGACAGTGTCCTGGTAGAAACTTCTCTTTTCCAGCAGTGACGGAATGGAAGAAGATAGTGGTTTTCCTCACTTGCTTTGAGTGCAGAGATCTTGTGTTGTTTTGTGATGGTCTTTGGCTTTATAGGTAACTGGTATGTTTTTCAAACCATGTAGAATTAAACCTGTCATCTGTTCTTTGTTTTGTGTTTTTTTTTTTTTTTTTTTTGCTAGGCAGCTTAAAGAGCTGTTGGCAGACTATTTCTTTGTGAGAGTGTGCTTTGAAACATAAAACTAAGTTACACTTCATCCTATTACAAAGTTCAACCTCCTTATCATGGTCTTCATGACTGGAAGTACTGGAAGAAAAAGTTGGTCAGATGTGACCTCAAGTTTATGAAATGTGTGTAAATTTAGGACTGCGGGATCAGGCTGATCTTTTCTGAACTGCTGCAAGCGGAATGCTGAATGATGTTGCTGTTGGTGCTTTTACAGGAAATAGAACAAAAATTCCAGTGATTCAGAACTGTATTTTTTTAAAGCTATACCCAAAACTCAAATATTTAAATGTTTGAAATGAAAGTTAACTTTTGTTACCACGAATGTATGCAGTGATTCAAGTTGTATTATTTTTTTTCTTCTTTCTTTTTAATTCCGTAGTTGGTTATCGCAGCTGGGCAAGTGGAGGCTTTCTGTTTCAAATAGGAGAAATGCTGGTGGATGCTCTAAGACACCTTGAACCCTGCTTAGCAGACTGGTCTGGTTTGGAATCCACATACTAAAATGCAACTGCGAAAGCAAGAAAGCTGCCAGATTTACAATAGGATGATATTTTTTTTACAAACTCTTAATTGTAGTCAGGAGTTTCAGTATAATAGTTGTTTCAGTTTCACCTTCTTTTTAGAATGCTTACCAGAAAATCACTGACATAGTATTGATGCTTTCCTTGACAGAAGTTTTTGTAGACCTTTATTCTAATTATACTAAAATTAGGGATTTATTTTTATTGAACTGATGAGCAAGCTCAATTCTCATTCAAGAAAATATTCCAAACGCTATACAGATGTTTACTGAGTTTTCTAGTTTTGTCTTATGCTGCCTTTGGATTTTGGAGTTCCTTAATTGGTTGTAATAGGGTTCAAGTGAAAGCAAGTAAAATAGCTTGACATAATTAAAGTTAAAAGATCTCTTATATTTGTGTATAATATCCTGATATTCTTGGAACGTGTCTGTTGCTGAAGGAATGGCATCACTCGGGATGTTCTTGTTGCCATAGGTGCAGTTAAGGTGTCATTAAATAGTTAATATTTTTAGAATATGTTAGATTAATTTTTTTTTTGGAGGTGGCAAGAAGTTAAGCATAAGTTGGTGATGTGCTAAACAAATTGTGAGCTAATATCACAGAATTTAACCAGAAAAAGACTATTTTTTTGTAAAATATGCATTATATTCTTAGAAAGTAGCTATGTGTAATCAATTTTTGTAGCAATATGGAAATTGTGTAGCTCTTTCCTATTCTGAGAACAGATCAGGATCAGATGTCACTCTTTGATGATGAATGGTTTAAAACTCATTCAGATCCTGCTTGTACTGTGAGCAGAGTTTAATTTTTCCATTATTTAAAAATCTGTGTTTCAGAATGTATGTAAACCTCGTTCTCTGTTTAATGTTTAGACAAGCATTAACTTAGAACAGCCAGTGGTAGAAGAAAATTGTAGGTTGTATATAGGAATTTTTAAAAAATAAAAAAACCACTCAAGCAATGCAAACTGTGCACCTATTAGTCAGGATATTGTTACACTTGCTAGAATTTACCAAAATCAGGACAAAGATATTATATATGCTCACTACTTTGATTGTCTTAAGCTAGATGAACACTTAAATGCAAAGTGTCTTAAGCTTGTTCTGAAATGAATCAAATCTGGTGATATGTGGTGCTATCTGGTGATCTGCTGGGGCTGTCAGTGGGGAAAGCAGAATTCCACCTGCCTTTCCCCTCATTGAAAGCATGGATTTGAGTTTCTTTTTCCTGCAAAGCTGCCAGTTTTCACAAAATCCTCTTTAGTAGAATCCTCTTTATCTCTGAAACTTTATTGTGTCCTTTAAAATGCACTTGAAAATGATTAGAGGATGCAAATACTTAATAAAGGACAAATAAAATATGTAAATGCAATTTCTTTAAGAAACCTTAGTTAATTAGACATGCTAGAAGATAAATTTTTGCAGTTTGGGACTTCAGAATCAGCTGTTCTCACATGGATAAGATGCTGAGATGCACCTATTTTCTGTGTGGTTTTTTTTTTTTTTTTTTTTTAAGAAATAGTTGCTTTTGGATTTTGTTTGTCTGTGTAGTGTATAAACAGTCTTTAATTTGCCTTTCTGAAGTCAAGAAACCTGAAGATCTTGAGCGATTATGTTTCCTTTGATCCTGTATCTCAATAAATTTTGAGCTCAGTCACTAATTTTCGGCAAAGAAATTAGCCAAGGGGCAAGGGCCTGAAGATTTTACATTTTAATAACGTTGAACAAAGGTTAAACTTGTTAAAGTTGATGACTTCATTAAGATCATCTCTTTAGGGGAAAGTTTTGCATGAATTCAGGAGTTACCTGTGTTTAGGCGCCAGTTGGCCCGCAGACAGTTGTATGTGGAGTAAGAACAAGGTGTGAAGTGCAGTACTCTTTTCTTCAGTCAGTAGTTAGAGGACTTGAGAGGTTAAGTATATTGTGGCTAGTGCTTGAAACAGAGCGGTAAGATAATAAGCATCTGGGATAGAGGTGGAATGTGACTAATTGGAACACGGGAGCATGGCTGAGACAGTACACATCTGTGGGAAAGGGGGCTTTTGCTAGTTTTGCTATTTATGGGATGGTGCCCTTGAGAGCAAGGTTAGCAGCGGCTGCCAGTTCTGGTTTACTAAACAAAAAACATGTTAAAATAAGTTCTTAAGAAGATGAAGACAAAACAAAAAATGCGAGGGACAATATGTAAGGTATCAAGCAGACTGCTGGGCTGCTGAGATTTTCTTATAATAGTGGTACACTTTTGACTACAGTGTAGCAACTGTTGTTGTGAGTGGCCCTGAGATGTTTGGTGACGTTTTTGGTTCCACGTGTACAGAGCCTCTTGAGCTGTGCCTGAGTGTTTGTGTGGGTCTGATTCAACAGGATTGCCTAGACTGACACAGGGCATGAAGCAGCACAGGGCAAGAATGTGTAAACTGCATAAGACATATGTGGTGTTCTCAAAAGCAATTATTTTGTTGTCAAAAGCATTATTTTGTTACATCATATATAGTTGTAGTTTCTTTATACAGTGTGACTTACATGTTTGTTGCATGCTTAGAGTATTATGCAGTCATGTCTGTGGGCTGTTGCATGCAATGGCATATTTAATGTACTCACAGGTCTAACTGATTTCTCTGTGAAGATGGGCCAGGCTGATTTAGTAAGTTTGAAATTACTTGCTTTTTAATATAGATTTATTATGGACTGAATATTTTATGGTGTATATTGAGTCTTGAAATAAGTATTTACCTGGTACATCTCTGTTTTGTAGGTAATGCTGGTAGAAATGGATAAGAAATCCCTGTCAGATGGGAAATGTTCTTATACCTTTTAATTTTATTTGTTGCAGCCTGTCTTTATTGTTCAAGAATACCTTGCTGTTATCAAGTGTTTTCATAGATGACTTATAGAAAGATCAGGCATAAATGTGTTTAGAGAGTAATTCTTCGAGACTATCAAAGCTAGGGCTTTAGAATGCATCTTTCAAACAAAATTGCGTTGTGTGTAAAAATATCTTTGATTGGTCCATCTGGTTATCAGTGTTCTCAGGATGTCTTTTTCAACAGGATAAAGTAACTAAAAAAACACAGTAAGTGTCAGAATTTAACTACCCCACAAGACACCAGTACTTTTTACTGATCCATTGCCTCAGAAGCTGTGATTAACATGTACATTCAGATAAGTCATTTGTTTTCCTGGAGCCGTTTGGGGTTTTGGAAATCAACTTCTGCTTTATACTGCAGGGTAGAAATGCAAAATAGTCTTTTGCCATGTAAGTCCTAAGCCTGATTTCCCCAGGTGGAAAAAATGAACTGTTTCACCTACATGGGGTGGGGAAAAAAGCACACAGTTAAAAGAAAAATTGTTGTACACTGTGGCCTGTAATTATATCCTTTGTCAGTTCATGTTGCATTTAAACTCTTGAGAAAAGCCTCTACCCCCTGGGTCTGTGCTATGCTCTGTGTCTCTGTTTACAGTACTCTAATGTCTTTTTACAGCACTCATATTTTTTTCTATCTATTTTTCTTTGCTTTTTGAAAAATCCATCCCATGCAGAATTGATCTCTTCCAACCACCACTTTTTCTATTGACACCCCATGGTATTTGTGGGTGAGCTAGAGAAGTGGGAATTGGCTCTTTTATAGCCCCTCTTCACTCTCCTTTTGCCTTGTGTAGGCAGTATATGATCAATACAACTGAAGCATTAGTTCCCCCTTGTTTAGACTTCTTGTTGTCGTTCTTTTTTGTTCTGATCTTTCTCGGAAACTTTTATTTCTTAAAAGACCTATTCAGCACTTGTCATTTCGTTCTTGTTTTGTTTCTCCTTCAGAGTATCAATTGATAAGTTTGCCCCTGCTCCATTTGGGCTTTCCTGAGCGAACGAGAGGGGGGGGGGAAAGGGGGTATTAGTTCTATACTTGGATTTTTTTCAACTCATTCATCTGGTTCAAACTGCTACTTTCCATTTGTTGAACAAGCATATGTTTTTCTAAATGGAATGGTAGGTTATCTTTCTTAAAGAGCCTTCTTAAGTCTAACAGGATTAAGCCTGGGAACAGACAATCTCCAGTAGCTCAGCAAAAGTATGCTTAAAAAGACATTTATGTTGATAAGTACAAAGCAGTATGTTTCACATTGGCTTATGAAGCTGTTTCAGTTAAAATATTTGGTGTCTTGCTCCTTTTTTTTTTTTTTTTTTTTTTTTAATACTACTTTTGACTTTGGTAAATGGGGACAAGATAATTTTGTGTGTGTGTCCCAAACTCTATATTCAAAGCTGTCTTACTGGAATAATTGCCAATACCAGATTATTATGTTTTACTTTTGCTTTGGTATTGGCTAGAAAGTTTGACTTGGATTAGGCCCTTTTGTGCAAGCACTGTATAAATATTTATCAAATAAGTCACTCCTACAAGAGTTTGCAGTCCCATGAATAGTAAAATTGTTTACCTAGATGCATATATTGGATTAGACAAAGACATTTAGCAAAGTATATTATCTTTCACCTATTATGCCGGTTAGTTCTCCAACCATTTTAAATTGCTCCAATCTTTAAAAATTCATTAAAACTGTTTTTAATAGTTGTACTTCATTTAGTGATGCTTTGACATGACTTCTAATATTTGGCTGAAATACATACAAGAATTACAAAATTACTTGAGGTAGACACTCACCAGCTTGTGTGTGTTGGTAGCTGCTTATGACAGAGGTGGGTGTGTCATAGCTGGGAGCCGAAGGTTATTACAGTGGATCATGTCTGATACACCCAGGAGTTCAGTCAAAATGAGAACTTTTTTTTCTTTGTAAAATGAGTTGAATATAAGGGAAATTTAACCCCTAAAAATTTTTTAAGAAATATAATTTACTTTGTAGTGTATTTGAGTTAGGACTTAGTATGAACATATGTGTAAAAGGGATTGCTCCAGGGATTTGCTCCTGTACAAGAAGCATGTTTTGATTTTCCTTTTCCATGCCTAAAGTGCAATGCTTTTTGGTTCCTCTTCCACAGTATCTGGTGAAGGAGAATAAAGTAAATTGTAAGCAGCAGGAGAAAACTCATTTGGACGGGGGAAATTCCTGTTCTCTCCAGCCTCTTGTGTCCAGCATGTGATGTGTTAAGCAGTAAGGTTCAGAGAAAATGCCCATTATTTGTTTCTTTTTTTTTTTCCCCTGCATGGGGCTGAAAACCCCTGTGGTTTCCAGACTGAAAGGAGAATATAATTTCTACCAGTAGTGCTTTCATACATACACTGTGGAGGAAAAATGCCAATTAGATAATGTGTTACCTTCATTGTTCTGGTTGATACAGGTCTTGACAAAGCTGTGAAAGGTACAAACAAGATTGCATCATTTTGAATGAGTGTCATCCTTCCATAATGTAGCAGTCTGCATACAGAGGTTGCTAGTGTAGCTGCAGTTACCTGTGCAGAATGGTGTTTTTCTGGAAGAGCTTCAACATTGACTTGAGTGAGTAGGTTTGGTTTATTGGTACAAAAATATGCCTTTGCTGCCATGGAAAGGAATGCTCTAGCTATTTTGTTGGTATTTTTGTATAAATTAAATACTCTTGGAGTAATAGAACAAAAATGGCTTCGAGATAGCTGGTTTAAAGCAAAACGTGGAAGAAGGCAAGTGTTTGCGAGCATCAGGGGCCAGTCCGATAGTTTGCTGTGACTGAACAGGGAAGATTCCTTTCACTGACACAAGCAACTGGTCCCTCATACTAGTCTCATCTGTCTGTGAGCAGTCAGTCCATGGGCTGGGGGTTAGAGAACTACCCAGTTTGCTCTTTACCTCTCTTAGGTAATCTCATGGAGTGGGACTAACCCCTTGGTGCTGAGGAGCTCTTAGATCAGTTTGGTAGTCTACTATAACTTCACACTGATGGGATTGTTTTCCACATCAATGCTGGGGAGTGGATTTGCCATGATTTTTAGTATGAGCCAATAAAGAGTTTTTTCTGCAGAACTAAGGTATGGTGAAGAAATAGAAGAAATAAGAGTTAATTAAACTGGTATTGTTGGTGAAGAAAGCCCCTCATGGAACTATAGACCTAAGAGTGGTGTTACCACAGACAAGCAGAAAGACCAGTTCAGGGATTCATCTCTGCCCACTGTGGCACTGCATCTGTTCGCTAGGTCAACTGAAACACTGAAATGGTGCAAATCACAAGCTAGCCCTTCAAGAAGTAGGACAGGAACTAGCTGAACTTAACCACAGAACTCACTGATGTGGATTCTGCTGCTATGTTAAATCTTCACTAGTGACCTACCTGGATGAAAGATGACAACAGTAATTTTTCTTCTATTAGGTGAATGTAATCAAGGAGCCTTAAATGCTTTTAACAGGTGTGTTTTTATTAGAGTGCTTTGAGTGATGGTGCCTGCAAGAATCCTTGCAAGTCTTCTCTTTGCCAGTGAGAATGACTGTGTTTTTCTAAGGTGTTTAGTCTTCAAATGTTGTAGTCCGGTTTTGCCGTGGAGTACGAAATTCAGGTCCTATTTAAACTTGTGAAAGCGTGGCTAATAGATAAGCATAACTGCAATGAGTTATGTAAACTGTGGAAGGAAAGATTGAGAGAATTGTATAGGAAAGAGGTGCTACACTTGTTGACACTTGAGGAAAGATGTGCTAAAAATGGGATAGCAAAACAGATTTTTGTAAAGATATTCATATTCCACCTGTGTACAACAAGGGAGCATTATCTGAGGTGGCCCAGAGTTAGAGCCTTTCATAACCTTTAATGTTTGTAAGAGAAAACTAGTGAATCTGTTAAATTATTATCTGCTATTTGGACTTGTTAATGAATATAAAGCTTCATTTAATGATGAGTGAATTAAAACTAGTGTCTAGGTATTCTCTTTCTTTAAAACACAGAGTTTGGAAGGACTTGGTAACAAAACAGTAGTTGCTAATTTGGCCTACATGTTCAGATTCTAGGCTGGCATATACTAACAACTTTTTCAAGCTAAAGCTTAATGTAAGTGTCCATAAGTATACAAAATACTATACAAAACACAAGTGTAGAAGCCTTATCTGGGTGTTGAAGCTTGATGTGATTCCTTTCTTGTTTTCTTGGTTGCGTTTGTTTATATTTGTTTTGTTTGATTTTTTGTGGGTTTAGGTTGCAAGGAGTTACACTGTGACAGAGATATCTAAAGTCAAAGTACCACCTAATGGTATTAGCGAGTTGATGGAGCTACAGGCTTCCTTCCTGTTGAAACTGGCCAACACAACAGGCCAAACTGGAGTTTGTTACTTCAGTGTAGAGCCAATGGCAACTCTCAGGAATGAGTGGGGAAGTTCTTGCCAACACAAATGAGACTGAGACCTGCGACTTGCCTTAACATAATATAGTTACACTGAAAAGAATACTTTAGCTAGAAAAATACTCAGTTACACTAGCATGGGATCTTGTTAATTAAAAAACAGTTGTCTTCATGTTTGAAGTTTTTAAGAGTCCTGTAGCAAAATACTATTTCAGCTTTGTCTGTGTGACTTCAAGCTGCTGCCTGTTTGTGATAAGGGCAAGTCATCACCTTACACTGTCATATCAATGAGCACTGCAGAATGCCCACACTGACTGTGCAGACTGTCAAAATTTATTGTTTTCAAAAGCACTTTCTCATTTCATGTTTTACTGTTGCAGTGCAGCTTTTGTGACCCTTGTAGCTTTGTTTTCAGGTGTACATGAGTTGTCTAGGATTTTAAACTGATTTAGGAGAAACCTAGCAGTGCAGCTTTGTTTGCCTTCTGGACTTAGCACTATACTGCCACTGCTTTATCATCCTTTCTGAACCTATTGTGAGAATGAAATTATGTAATTGGAAGGAATAGTACTTACTTTGCTATTCATTTATGGGGGAAAACTGTGGTGGTATCACAAAATTAAAGCAAAAAAGATTTATTTAAGAGCTTTGTTCTTGCCAGTTCCTGGAAAAGTCTCCGTCTGCATTTTTGAATTATACCTGCCTGTAACCGATGGCTTAGTATTTTTGCAGGACAAGCATTAGAAAATTGGGATGGGTGAAAAATTGAATTCTTGTGAAATACGGAGCTAATTAGTTATGAATCCTTTGCCACTTTATCTGCATGACACTGTTCATCTTATCTTTCAAAAGTTGGTCTACTTCTATTAACAGGCCTCTTATCTTTGTTGCAAATGCAAGAAATGTATTATTATGTCTAAGTTGTAAACAGCTATGGAAACTAGCAGAGCTACTTTTCCTCCATGGACTTGTTTAATATTTATTTTTATTAAAGGGTTCCTGGCTCTCTTTAGTTTCCTGAAAATACCGAATATCTGGCTATGTCTGTGGTTAGAAGATAAACACTGAGGCTTAACGATTCTTCTTAATTGTGTGTACTTTTTATATTTTCAATGTTTAAAACTACAGTTGTAAAGAGAGAGAAAAAACACAGGTGATTTCTTAATAAAAGGCTATAAGGTGATATAATATCCAGAAAACACCATGGAAGGTCAAAATCTGAGTGGGCATGGTTTATTTCTGTGCTTTTGATCTGCTGCTCTCTGCATAGTTTCCAGGAGAGGGCCTGTAATAGGGACAGTACAAGGACAAAATCTTAGTTGAACACGTTCTGGATTTTATGTTAATTTTAATCTTCCATATGTCTTACTGCTGTTGTGGGAGTCTCTTTGCTTCCCAAGTGGTGTGACAAAGTGGAGGACCTTACAAGGTTAGAAGCTCTTTGCTCGCCTGATGCTGTGAGGCATCTTTGCTATTGTTTGTCAACTTCCCTCTGTTGCTTTCCTGAGCTGTCATTTTTGGAGCAAGTTACTTACAATTTTTTCCTTTTGAGTATCTAGTTGTCTTGTTAGTCTGTGTCAAGGCCTTTGTAAGGGTTTATAAAGGTTATGACAGCAGGAAGCAGTAAATACTGAGAAACCATGAATACTGGAGGTGTTTCAGCTCTTCGCTGCTTTCCTCTCCCTTTCCCTTGCTAATCTTTCCTTGAATCCTATGTGGAATAAAGTGAAGAAAAAAGGAGTGGTGGTATTAGTCCCTTACGTAACAGCAAGTACAGTGATCGCATCTTTCTTTCCGTAACAAAAGGTTGGAGAACAACTAGCGTTATTCTCTACCTTGAAGGTAGTTCGCAGAGAAACGAGGGAAACCTAGGGATACAATAGCAAATTCTAAAATTATGCGTTATCAGTTCCTAGGTGGGAAATCTATTTTATTCCAGAAGAATATAAATATGGCGAAATATTTGGGAGCTAGAGGAATAGCTGTTTAGACATCTGTCAGTTATTTTTCCCTCCTTGTGTATAAATTACGGTCTTGGAAGAAAAGCAACAGGAAAACCAAGTTGTATTGGCATCAGCATGGGTATTTCTGTTTGACTCTTGCCTATCAACATCTGTTGCCTCGGGGTGTTGTAGGGGGTTTTTCCGGGTTAATGGATGGATTTTTGTTTATTTTTCTGTACTACTATGGATGTGGCAGAAAATAAGTGGAAACTAGAGGCTTCCTCCCAATTGTTGCAGTGGTGGTCTTGCGTTTGTCCTTATATATGTTGGTTTGGGAACTAATAGAGAAGAAAGAGAAAACAACAACTAGTTTCTGTGACCATGCTTCTCGTATTCTTTCCCCCATTTTCCTGGCAGCTGTTCTGTCAAAAGTCCTCCACCATTACCAGAGCTTACTGCCAGTGTAGTTTCACAGGTAATGATAACTGCAGATACAAAGTTAGCATGAAACTACGACAGCCCAGCTGTGAGCTTCTTCCTAGTATAAACACCCTTCATATCCAAGGGCCTCAATTCCTCTTCTAGAGAAGCAGATTGACAGAAAAAGTCATTTCTGCAGCTGTGTTAAATAGCTAAAGGTCTTTTCTTCCCTTCCTCTTGGTGGGAGGTTCTCCCTTGGGGTTGTCCTGCCAGTCTTTCTGAAATTTCTACACAGGCTGTCACTTCAGGTGCTGTCTTTTAGCACAGTTATTTCTGATTTGCTGCTAACAACTCAAGGAAGTGGTTTGCTGTTATTAACCCTTTTTTTTTCCTTCTGTAGAACATGTATATCTCCTTCCTCTTACCGTACAGGCCCACATTATTGCTTGTTTGTAACAGCTGCCAGAGGCAGCCTTGTGTGGTTGGACAAGCTTTTAAACTTCCTAAATGTTTATTCTAGTGCTAAGACAATGTAAAATCAAAGAAGTCTGTTTTAGTGTTGAGTACGTCCTTGATTTATTTTTTTTTCCCCCCTCGTCCAAGATTGTCCTTAGGAAATGTTAAGGGTGTAATTCATAAATCAGTGTAAGTTGGCTCTGCTTTTTTCTCTGTGTTCACCCTGGTGTTCATCTGACTCAGAGCCAAACTAGCAGAAAATTGACAGAACCTTATCTCCTACCTCGATTTTGCTCTATGAACTGGCTTGCTGCAGAATTAACGAAGCACCAGCATTGGCTTAGGTCATGGGAGGGGGAGGGGGAATGCATGCCTGGGAGCAGGAGGAATGAGAATGGCAATATTGAATTGTTTTGAAACTGCATTTTAAGGAGTGGCTGAAATACCCAACCTTACTGTCATTGAGACATTATGAGTAAATGATATATTGGTAAACAAGTCAAGTCCTTGATTAAGAGGATAGAGGAATTTATTTTTTTGCCAGCCTGGCTTTCAGTAGATATTTACGCAAATGCTGGATTTACCAGTGACACCTCACCCATCAATTAAAGAAATTGGTTGAGTTTTGTAAAGAGCGGAAGAATGGAAAAGAAAATACTGAGCCAACCCAGAAGTAAAGGAAAGCATTCAAGCAGCCCAGAACTAGAAGTGTATGTGTGTGTGACACAGTCCCCTATGCTCCTTGACCAGGAGAGAATATGATGAGGGTTGCTGGGAAGTTAAATCTCAGAGTTCATGAGATAAACTGAGACGTTTCTCAAGGTGTGAATCACCTTGGATAAATGAGAAGGAAGCAGAAATTGCCCTGTAGTTACTTGGTTCATGATTAGGGAACAGGAGGGAAGTTGGAGCTCATGGTACTTAACTGCTTAGTTATGTGACTACATGCCCACTGGCCCACTTGCTTCACACCTTTCATTTTGCTTGCATCTGTTTCTGTGGGAAATAGGACCGGGGGCTTTCTAAGCAATACCCAAGTGCCTGATAGTGGCCACACATTTTAGTCGTGACCAATTGTCAGTGAGAGGCGATGCTGTCATATTACTAAAGGGGATGTTTTGAAAATGGTTGGTGTACTTCCAAGGAGTGGATGGATTTTTTTCTTGGCTCATTAGCCACTTCCCACCTACCCACCTCTCAGCTGATTAAATTGCTATGGAATGGGAGTTTGGTTAAGAGATTTCGCCTTTTTGGAGTCCGCAGGACAAGGCATTAGTGGTCATGACTGAGGAGAGCGTCAGAGTTGGGTTGGATGCTGCCTTGAGGCTTGTCCTGCTGTGCCAGTTTGAAGTGTCATTGCAAAATGTTTTTAAGCATGGCAAAATGAAAAAAAGAGAGTTTACTTTTGATTAGAAGCCTAGTTCTGAACAAACTGGTTTTTGATTAGGCTTAAATGATTCATTTAATCTCTTATGGTTAGATTCAGATCTCATGACAGTTCCAATTCAAGGTTCTTTCTTCATTTTTTAAATGAGTGAAAGGAATTGGTAGTTTCTTGACAGTAATATTTTAACTTTTTTTTTCTTTCCTCAAAGAAGCCTGATGGTCACAGATGTTTGTAAGGGAGACGGTTTTTAATTTCTTCCCTTTTTCTTCAACAGTTAGGGATAGTGATGCTGTAAGTATATTTGCTCTGTTAAAGGACATGATAATATAGTTTTCAGGTATTTGGTTTTTACCTTTTATATCATGCATAGAGAACAGACATTTTGTTCTATTAGTATTTGAGCAAAACCAGAGTGAGGAATGAATCTCTGGGCGAGGGATGTCTTCTCTGATAATCTGTTCTGAGACTTCTACTTCTCTTTTCTTGATCAGAATCATGTTTATTTACTTTTTCCCCTTGACAAAAAAAGGTACTTTGTTGTTATCCCTACAAGTTAAATACATCATCCAACTTCGTGTAGGTAGCAATTTTCTTTTTGCTGCTCAGTCATGTCTTTCTTGGACTGAGAGAATGAAATTTAAAATGTTGAAAATTACTGGAATTAGAGGGGGAGAGCCTGAGCTTTGAGTCTTAAAATCATGCTGGTGTCTTATGTATTGAGGTAGATTGATGTTTTACCGACTGCTCTGGTAAAACTGTCTTTCAAGAGCAGATCCAATTCCAAGAACTGAATCAGCAAGTCACTGTAGGCAGGAATTTGGGCTTCTACATGGAGAATGTTGTAGTTATAAACAGTACTTGGTAGGCTTTGTATCAGTAGCACATAAGTTAACAGAGTACTGCAGGGGGTAGTCGAAGACTCTCTCTAGTAGGCATTATTGACTCACTTGTCCCTCCCAAAGATCTGCAGTTTAAAGTAGGTATTTACTGTGTGAGGCTTTTTCCACATTAAAGGTTTTTTCCTCAGGACTTTTCCTTTCTTTGTTTACCTGAGTGTCCTACAAGGGAATCTGCACTCACTTCCTTAAATACATGTTTTTAACCTTTTCTTCCAGCATACAGTGACAGACCTGTTTCAAACTAGAGCTTTAGTTGTTTTTTGTCTTGCTGATTGTGGCAAGGGGAATTTTTATTATGATTGGAAAGTGAAATTTCTTGTTGTGAGTGCTCTTTAACAGATGATAGATTAGAGAAAAAGGAGTGTAGGGTAATTGAAGTGTTGTTTTCTGAATATATTTTTTGTTTACTTGGTAGCATGTGCATGAAGAGGTGACAGGAACAAGTAGTAAAAGAAACACTGCTTGCTCCAGTGGTTTTGCAATGAGCTGCATGATACTTGGTGGTGTTTGAGCTCCAGCTCCTGAAGTTAAAATTTGAACGTTCTTAAAATACAAGCTTCTGTCGTTGGAGGCTGAAGAACGTAATCTGCATATGTAAAAGTTCAAAGTTAAAAATCTGGGGGAAGAATCTTGCTAAAAATAAATAAAGAACAACAGTAAAACCCCCAATAAAGCAACCAAAAAAAACCAGAAAGCGAATCAAAATTCCTTCAAAAAAACCACAAACAAAAAAACCCCACGAAAAACAAACACAAGAACCTAGGGTTTTCTAGATTAATTTTGTCTTCTTCTTTTGTTTTCCCTATTTTTAATCTTTGAAATCAATGAACTCAGGTGATGTTGAAAGAGGAAAATAAGAGAAATGCGGACAGGGTTCCAGGAGTGGGAAAAGTTCATTCCTAGTACTTGAGTCAGATAAAATTATCAGGTGTCATTAGCAATGAATGTGAAACTGAAAGCCTGTGCTGAGTTTATAACTGCTCAGAGTCCAAGCCTTCTAGACTGGTTTTATCTTTTACCTGCCATGCTGCCAGGGAGAGACTGTGGAGCCTAACATTTTCCCATATACCTTAGAATTTCCCAAAACTTAGCCTCTAATGCTTAGTCCGCTCCATTAAAGGGTATAACTGCAGGTTATCTGGAATGAAACAAAGTGAATGAGAGAAAAAGGACATTTTATTGATAAGAATTCCTTTCTCCTTTCTTTCTTGCCTTAAGTCTTTCAGAAAAACAAAGCCCATTTTTATCTGGTCGTTTGTACTGATGACTTTCTCACTTTTGAAACTGGAATTGCAAACACTTTTAGTCAGCTTCATGCGGATGACTTCAATTGATGTAAAGTTACATTTGTTGTAAAGTTAGAGATGTAAAACTGTCCAACTGAAAATTGGGTGTTCTGAAGGGTTTTCATAATTGAGTGATAAAATACAGATCTAAGCAAATGTACATTGAAACCGTTATTTTTGTGAATTTCCATATACCTGTACAGCTCAGTTACTTGATAAGCTTTGTTCATGCTTCATGCCTTGCTGAACTTGCAACTTCAGTGGACTTAAATCCAATTTTAAGGAACCTAGTGGAAAGATGAATTGGTGTTCAGCGATTACTTTCCTGTTATTTTACCAGACTGATGGGTACTAGCCACTAGTTGCTAACCATGGAGTAGTTTGCCTTAACTCCTCAGAGATTCACTGAAAGCTTGAAATCAAATATATATGGTCTTTACTACATATTAATTCAGTACTTCAGACTGTATTTTAATTACAAAGCGATGGAGGACCAGGAATTCTAGAAGGTACCTGAAGTCAGCTATGAGTTTTATTTTCAAAGACGCAGTGTCTTTAAACATGTACATAAAAGTGGTAGACTTGAGAACCAACTTTTCATGATTGCTGTAAGCAATATTGATGTGACTAGTTTTGTTAATGGTAACAGTAGGTTACTTTATTTATAACTAGCACGATGCTGTTTGGCTGTTAGCTCTAATGTTCAGCAATCATTCTGCTTGTTCCTGTAATTGGAAATCACACAGTGCCAATCTAACCGTTCCCTCCTGTTAAAAATACAAAGTGCATCTTCCCCCACACGTGGGCTTGTCTTGGCACTTCTTTGGTCCTCTTCTGTGCAGCTCAGTTTGCTAAAGACAGATTCAGGCTTCCCCTTTGGCACCAGAAAATCACTTTCTGCTGACATAGCAAGTGGCATTTCTTCTTTTGCGTATCCAGTGAGCAGAAGACCCAGAAAAAAGTTTCTGATGTGGTGAAAGGAGAGTAAGACCTCTTCTGACAGGTAGCAGCAGCAACCTGTTAAGCTGGACTGGATTGGAGGGATGAGGGCACGGAAAAATGAGGACAGGTATATGATAAACAGATGAAGAAAGTTCACTGAAAGTAACTTACTGGATTTAATAAATAATATATTATTAAAGGATTTATCTCATAACTTTGACTTCAAAAGAAGTTGTGGTGCAGGACACTTGCCAAAAGAGCTCTGTGGTGGTATTTAGAAAGGAAACCCTCTGAGTGACAGCAAACTGGTGTTGTTTGCTCAGCTACCCATTGTGGGATCTTCTGAGAAGGTGGATTAATTTAGGCCCGTAATGGTACAGTAAGACTTATGTAAGAGAAAATATGCATTTTTAAATAATGCGGTTTACTTTCTGTGCATAAACAGGTAGTAGTTGTGTTGGGTGAAGTATTTGGGCACATCAGAATTCATGTCTCTTTATCACAGTTGTGTAAGACCACGTAAGGTGCTAGAATAAGTACGTAAATAAAATTGTATGGTTTTGGGCTACAGTTTGACCATGAGTTTATCAGAATTAAAACCCTAGCAGTAGTGTAGTGAAACCTGACCCCTGACAAGGTGTTTTTAGACCAGATGAGAAGCCAGACTGCTGTCACAGGACTTCAGTTTGGTGTTTCTTTTACAATAGAGGCTACTGTGGAGTTATTCCACAGGACAATCATTTGAAGTCATTTGGTCAAGATCTGAGAAATACACTGCTTATTGTTATTTTGTGCCTCTTAATTGCTGAAGAAGTGCACGCTTATGGCTAGTGTTTTTGTCTGTATGGATTTGGAAGTGCACAACCTTAACTCCTGGGAGGGGATAAGCAATAGAATAAGAGGCAGAAACAGATGCACAGGAAGTTCCACCTGAATATGAGAAAGAACTCCTTTCCTGTGTGGATGACCAAGCACTGGAACAGTATCCAGAGAGGTTGTGGAGTCTCCCTCACTGGAGATATTCAAGAACTGTTGGGACACAATTCTGTATCATGTGCTTTAGGATGACCCTGCATGAGCAGGGAGGTTGGACCAGATGATCTACTGTGGTCCTTCTGACCATCCTGTGTAAGTTGTATTCAAGAGAGACAGACTTAATTAAGCCTGTGTCAGTGTTTCACACTTAATTCATTCCTGCTTGAGGGTTGTTTTTTTTTTTTTTTAAAGACAAAAGTAGTACAGGCTTTCATGTATGATTATTATTACTGGTTTGGCATATTGTAGTATCTATTGGAAGGTAAATAAGGAATTGAAGTACTAAACAAGATCTGCTGCTCATGTTCCAGCTCAAAAAGTACCCTCTGCCCAGCAGTGGCTGAAAAGGCTACAGTGGCATCAGAAAAGATTACTTGGCATCAAAAATTCTTCTGAATCAGTATTATAAGGCTCATTCTTTAATTACAGTATTCCTTATTTAAAATTCTAAACTGTACTTTGAATTAAATCTGATGATAAGTATAAGAAGTTAACAGGTGAAGAAAAATGCATTTATTCCTTATTCTAGAAGTTGGTAGTGTTAACAATGTCTCGTGAATTCTTTGAAGCAAATTCATAGCAAGAACTACAGAAGTTGGACTTAGCTGCTTGATATATTTTCAATTTAAACACTTGAAAAGATACATGTAATTTATTGAGTTTTCTGATATGTTCAGAAACTTGGCTAAATGTGAAGCATGTATGTGTAAATAAGATATGAATTTAAATAAAAGACTACTCCCCAAATTAGTGGCATTTTTTCCTTTTGAGAAAAAGTAAAACCAGACTTTATTTTAGATATTAACTACAATCCTCTTAAAAATGGTGCTGTAACCAAAAGGAAGTAGAAGGTTATGTGCCACGGATGCTGCTTTTGAGTGCTTTTGAAGGTGCGTGCCCCCAGTGTCTTGCATGACATCCTAACATGATAGAAACCAACTTCTGTCTCAAAACTTTGTCCACGTAGTTGTAAACTTGGGTAATTTGTATGCCAGTAGCTCTTGTCCCCAAGATAGAAAGTGCTTATATCAGTAGAGTGCAACCAACAAGGGTTCATATCTTTTCCTGGCCTTGTAGAGACCTTTATGCGGGAGGAGTGAGGTAGATCAGTAACAGAAAGGCTTGTCAATTGCTGCTGAAGGTTAAAATCCTATCAAGGAGGTAGGGTGCAGCCCTTACACAAATGAGATAGCTAGTATTGTGAGATGAATTACATTGGTTTAGTCTTGTTACTTTGTCAGGGCGTAGAAAATGTGCTTACATATGAAGGGGCTGTAAATAGTTGTTACTGTCTTAGCTTACAGTTTATTTTTCCCTTCTTATGCATTGACTAGGATTTGTTAAAAGAACAAGTGCAGTAGGCTCTTGCCCACTTGTCTGAAGGGCAGACATCCTGTATCAGGTTTTGTGTGTGAACTAGTGAAAGAAACAGTAAATGATAAAATGCACTTGTTGAACAAACAGGAAATTATAATGGGGAAAAGACTGAAAGACCCAAGAGTGTAGCTTCATGAGCATTTCTTTCCATGTCAGCACTGGCATGGGCTGCCCTGACCTTAGCTTCTTATTCCTGCCTTGCCCCTCACTTGTACTGGTGTAACCAGTTAATGTGCCAGGTGGCTATGCAGCAAAGCAGATTGTGGAATTTACCATCAGAAAAATATTATTTTTAACCTGGATCGATTCCCTGACTGGCCTCACTGCTCAGCTGCACAAACAGTTGTGCCAGCACAGCTGAGGAATGAGGACTGCTTAAGCTGGTACTGCAGTGGAAAAAGTGTTGTGAAACTATAGCTTAATCTGTGTGTTCTAGGTACAGTTGTACTATGCTGGCAAAATATTCCTCACACAAATACAGCTTTTATCAGCACAGTTTGATTGTGGAATGGAGAAAAGGATAATTGCGGATTTTGCTCTGATACTTTCACATTGTCAAAATATAAGATACATAATACAACACGTCTGAGAGTTCTGTAATGATAACTACTGTTCTTTACATAAACTGATTTCAACTACTACGGATCATTAGAAAATTAATGAACTATAAAATCAAGATAACCTCTGTTTATTTTTGCTGTCTACTTGGAATATATGTAATGTTGAGATAGTTGCTTCCTTTAATCACATCACAGTTCCTGCATTTGATGAAAGACTAATAGCAACCTTTATTTTAGAAGGTGAGGGCACCAGAAAGTCTGACAAGTAATGAAATTCACAGTTTTTTAGTAGATATGAAAAGAAGATTCTCTGAAGAAGAGGTTTAAGATTTCAGGAGGTAATATGCAATTTCTTAAAAATTCCTTCTTGTGTATCTATGAGTCCCCTTGGGAAAGAAAGAGTCATTTATTCTTTGTCCTGAAACTTTGACTCTCCGATCGCTTGTCAAGTGTCCTGCGTGTAGGCAGTTAGATTCTTTTATTTCTTTTCTAATTTAGCTGTCACTTAGCTTCAGTTCTCAATCTTGTGTTGTAAATGGGGAGGGAGGAGAGGCAAGTATTCTCCCTTACTTGAACTTTGAATGTTGATATGTTTCAACGTTGTTATGCTTTGCTTTTAAATTTTGTAATTCTGCATATTGGTACGTTCTGTATACAATGATGAATAATTTAGAGCTGATACTGCATTTCTTTGTATTCAGATACCATTCAGCTAAGATGGGCTTTCTTCAGTCATGTGCCTAATAGTGCATTTTTAGGATTTTCCAAAGAATGCTGCACTATTTTATTTTTTTTACTCTCTGGTTGGTAAATATCTAAGCTCTCAGGTGGCTGTAAAGCAGTTTAATTTATTTCATTTGTTAACTAGTGTTTGGAATGCCTTCTGCCCAATTCAACTTCTAAATGTCTGTCTGGAAGGGACTTTAATACATGCACAATGAGAAGTCAGAAGTTTTGAAACAAACTAGTATTCTAAACACTTTTATTAAGCATTATTTACCATGTAATGTTGAAGTCAAACAATACAAATTGAGAAATAGAAGGTAGTGTTACAGTACAAATTTGTGCTTCGCTTATTCTTTTAGAGTTCACTATCCCTATGGCAACAACTGGAAAGAGCTTTTTCTAATTATGTAAAGTTTAAGGTTTCATTAAAATGGAGGGGTTAAAAAAAGCAGCTCCTAAATTTCTACATTTTGTGGCTTGGAAAGGAAACGCAGATCTGCTCTTTGTAGACTGTTTTTTGCTGACTGTTTGTAGCTTTCCTAAGCACTGAAGAGAAATTTTAATATAAGGGTAAGCTTACTGGATCTACACAAGAGTGAAATTGTTAAAAACACTGATATTTTAGAAAATTATGCAGTAGTTTTGAAGCTATAAAGACAACTCTTGCAGAATTTCTTCTAAAGTTGGAAAAAAGAATATGGGCAATGCATTTCACTGCAATAGTAGTTTCTTTTGCTTTTGAATCTATAAGAAACATATTTCTAATATCCAACATTGTTTATAATGGAATTTTCTTTACAGAATTCTGAAGTTAAGGTAAGAACTGGGTTTTGTCTCTTACAATATAAATTGAGATACGAGGAAAACTTTTTTTAAAAGGCAAGTTACATATATTTTTGTAGAGTTTTAAGTAATTGTTAGATTAGTTTTTACTATGAAATGTTATGATGAGTAGAAAGTATTTTTTTTTACTATTATACATATTAATTTTACTATTAACCCAGGCTCAGGAGCATTTCATCATTCTTCATTCTATATTCATATAACTGAAATGGCATTGTTCGCTATAGGATTTGTTGATTTAGAGTAGTTGATTTGTTTTGTTCCTGAAAGATAGGAGGCCTCTCAGGTTGGTGGTATTGATATTGGCATTAAGTTTTTATTTGACTGGAGCCATCAATCCTGCTAGGACGCGCCAGTGGCAAAAAGGGATTGATTTTACTGTAGCTGAAACAAGCAAGTGAGAATATTTCAGAATATGTTTTAACATCGTGAACTTAAATGGCTGTAGATTTATTAGTTCTAATTTTATTTATGGTAACCTGTGTTGCATTATGACAAATACAGTGGATTCTGCGGAAGGCTTGCTTTACGTTTTGCTTGCTTTGTTCCTTGCATTGCTTTCTGTGCCGTGTCACTAAGCCTCTCTCCTATGGACTGAAATTAGTCATGTATTCTAAACCTATCTAACTCTCATTGATACAAGAGAGTATAGTATGGCCAAAATTGGCTCTGCAATGTCTTGAAAATTTATCCAGGTGTGATTTAGTTACTTACTATTATACACTGAACTGCTGTATCTGTCCCCAGTGGCTCCCAATGAAATGGTTGAGTGGTCTTGGTTGGAGTCATTAAAACTGCCACATAATAATAGGGGGTGAGAGGCCTCATCATCTGCAGTCTGAGACAGATTTGAGGGATACCTGGAATTTTAGACTGATTCCATCAGTGGCCCAATCACTGAGAGAACTGCTTTTTGAAGACTTGTATAAGGGTACCTGACAGTGTCACAATAAGGATGTAACATTTCCTGTGGCAGTCTACTGGCTGTTTTACAGCTTAAACACACCTTTAAGGCTAAGGTAGAAAGACATTTAAGCTCTTACTCTGAGGATTTCTTGTGTAATGACCAAAAGTGATTGCATGTCTGTCTTGAGACTAATCAGTAGGCATTCTGGAAGATCTGTAGGATAAGAGGAAGCCACAGCATTTCAAAATATTTTTAATAGTTTTTTTCCTTCACAGAAGGAATTAACTCTACCACCTCTTTTAAAATAACTAACCATTCATTTGCAACATGGTGGTAACTTTTATTTCATGGAAAGTGTAGCAGTTTCCATTCCTTATTGGAAAGAAGCAGCTCTTAGGGCAGTGAGGGGAAAATGGTGTTTAAAAAGTCCGTCTGAAACGTTTTGGTTTGGGTTATTTTTTTCCTTAGTTTCATAATGACTGGTGCCGGTAGCAACTTACAGTAGCCCTTTTTGATACATATATGCTTTTCCATTTACAAGGATTACTGTTCTCTTGGCCAATAGATGGCCATCCTGCTTTTATCTAGAAAGTCAGAGTGAGATCTGCCAGCTGCAATGACATGGGACAGTGTGGAGCTTGACAGTTTTTTCTGAACTTCAGTTCAGCATATGATATTGAAAAAGGTTTTCCACTGTTTATACTGGCATCAAAACTTTCCTGCTGTGAGAATAATGTTAGTAGTTGATTTGATTTTTAGCAGTGTAAAGTATGGCATTTTAAAATTTCAGTTTCAAATATTTAAATGGGTTCTTTTTGATGTCTAGAGAAGACATGTGTCTGGGTTAGAAAGAAGTAAGTCTTACTCAAATGGAACTAGATTCCACTGAAACATGTAAGCATCTAGTTAGTGGAGAGGGATCTAAAGGTCTGGAAAAAACTGTTGGGACTCACAGTAGCTACTGATCAAGGATTTGCATAGAACCCAACAGTAGTAAACAAATAGACAAGTAGACTTGGCACAGAGGTTTGAATTTAATTTGGACTCAGTCACAAATTGCACTGAGGCCTATATTTTTTCCTGTAGCTCTTCCTCCTACCTTATTCAGCCTAGTAACTTTCATTTATTTATCTCTGTGTGGTTTTCCCTTCAGTTCATAAGTAGGCAGCTGTCAAACTGAATGGTTTTCTCCAGGTACTGCAAAGGAGGAGGGTGCATGTGTTACACATGTATAAGTGAAGAAAAAGTATTTAATTATTGTATTTAAATACCTAACTTTACTTAATTTAGAACACAGTTGCTGATGCAAAAACACTGTAAAAGCATCAAGTCAATTAACTTTTTTTTAAGAAGCAGATTTGATACAGGCAGCTGTGAATCTGAATGGACTTCAAAGTACTTCTCAGTGTGTCATCTCCTCAAAGGACAGGAAAAAAGGCTTTTCAGACTGAACATGAGAGCATAGCCAGCATGCTATAGGATGTGGTCATTCCTTCTCTTCAGTACTTGTGAGGGTGCATCTGACAGTCTTGAGACTGCCACTGCAAGAAATGCTGACAAACTGGAACAAGTTCAACTGAGGGAACTAAGATGGTTAGTGATGTAAGTGGAGAGGCTGAGGAAACTCAGCATGTTCCATGTGGGGAAGAGAGGTCTAAAGATGGACTCGTACAGTTGGAATTGCACGCAAGATGGAAGAGGAATACTTTTCTTGGGTGGCAAACAAAATGACAAGAGATAAGTCATAGGTTGCAAAAAGGGAAATCCTGGTTTCCCAGAAATGTAGTGGAGTCTTCATCCTTGAGGTTTTTCAGAATTTGGTTGGACAAGGCGTGGTGTACCTGGTTTAAATCTGAGTTTAGTCCTGCTTTGAATAGGTGTTTAGAGCTGTTGACCCTTGCAATCTAAATTTTTCAGTAACCCTGTGAAGATGGAGTTGGTTTTTATTGCAGACTATTCAAGAGTTTGTGATGGTTTGGACCTGGCTCCCTGCCAAATGCCTGAACTCACAGTACAACCTCTTTCTCCTCCTTTCTTCCCTTAGGGCAAAGGAAAAAAAAAACTATAAAAATTGAAGAACCTGAAACCAATCAAATTATATCAAAATATGTATTTTTATATATATCACGGTTATATACAATTAAAATACTATGTATACAGCAAAAGGACCCCAAACAACCCTGAAAGGGAAAGGGGAAAACAGGACAAAAAGGGACAAAACAAGAACAGATATGCACAATCAAACCCAAGTAGTAGCAAAATAAAGAACTAGCAAAATGAAATCTCACCACGTCCCTCAGAAAAAAAAACAAGACCGCCAGACACTGCCAGCACTCTCCAACCTCCCATGTAGCAGACCAGCGGTCACTGCAGGCCTCAACCTCCAGATAAGCAAGACCAGTGCAGGGTCCCACTGCTCCTGAACCTCACCGGAAGAGAAGAGAGCTGGCTCCCAGGAAGGCCTAGACTAAAACTATCACAGAGTTGTAGGCCCAAGTTTAGAAAACATTACAGATCAACACTGTTTTATCAGGGATGCTGCTGGAAGTGCTTTGAGACAGAGCAACTTGAGATTGTATCGTTCCAGTCTGAGGCTGCATAAGTTGAGACTAGTGCTTCCTAGAATATACTTTTACATGTTTCTTAGAAATGCTTTTGATTTGGTTGTTTTAGGCAGTCGCTGCTCTTATGCACCTATTCTAGCTGTAGAATTGGTTTAATGTGTAATCCAAGAGGAGTGTAATAGGAGGGGAATATACAAATGATGCAGTCATACCACTGATCCAGTGCTGGCTGCTAAAATAACATAACACATGGCTCATAACTCACTGCTCAAATTCAGCTTTTTGCTCTAACCATGCTTACAGGGTCTGTAATTCAGATTCTTAATTAAAGTTCTTGGAAAGTGGGCATAATTTATGTCAGCCTATTTCATTGTTCCTCTCAGTTTAGCAGTAAAGTGTTTGACTTCAGAATAATGAAGTTTCAGACTTCTTACACAGTAGGATCTTCCAAGTCCCCTGGATATGATACAGGTGAACATACCCAAGATGGTTTGATCTTATGCAGCAGTTTGTTGCTGCTAAAGCATAAGGAGTATCCAACAAAAAAGGAAGGTATTGTCTTCTAATCAGTCAGTCATTTGAATTTGACCCAGAGAAGAGGTGGACAAATACCATGGCCAGAGCAAGAAAGATGTCAGAATTGCAGTGTCTAGGAGCAGAGTGGAGAGAGAAGGCAAGATATGTTCTCTTAGTGAAGAGTTTGGTCTTTCCAGCTCTCTCATGCAGTTTCACCCCAAATCTCTAAGCACTTGCTGAGTAAAGGAACATGCAAGATTGGCTTCCTGCCAGACAATTAACGTGCAATGCAGGTCTTGCATCTCAGAGTCTTCTCATAGAGGAAGATTCACGTAACAATCTTCTCCTCACAGTGAGTGAGAATAGTGGTAGCAGACTTCTTGAGTATTCCTCATAAGTGGACTGGAAACAGAAGCTAAAACAGCCAAAATCAACTCAAGATGGTTCTGTGCTTTCCTTACTAAGGTAGCTTCTGCTCTGGACTTGTGCTGCAGGAGGCAGCTGACAGATCTAAAAATGTTAATGCTGGAACTTCATTGTATGCATCTGGAACACTGAGTGGCTCTTGGCCTTGATTTGAAAAGGTTCATAGAGATTTTGGACATATATATTCAGAGATTTTTTTCTACTTTTTCTGCAAAAGAAAGTAGGCTAGAGTGAGTGTTAATTCTGGAATTACTTTGAAGAGTTGAATATCAGAAAACTTTTAGTTGGCTGATTAGCTAGCTGTCGTTTGTATTGAAGCCAGTAGATTTTAGCTAAATATTTTGAAGTAGTGTTTTCTTTGGGGGGGGGGGTGTAATGAAAGGCCTTAAATACTTTGTTTTGGTAAAACTTGATTATTTTGCATTTGTATGTTCAAATACATATTGTTATTCAATTAACAAAGAGCAGAGAAGTTAAGAAGAGTGAAATGAATGTTACCTGTGGAGTCCTTAATCTGAATGAGCACAAATCTCTCTTTAGCAACTAATTCTTTTCTTTTTTTCAGGCATAACATTTTTGCCACAAATCATTCGCTTAGTTTGATAGTCTGAATTATAGGAAAAGTTCTGCTTTTGACACGTTCAGTATCATTACCATCCTGCACCACTGATTTAAGTTACCTGGTTATTTTTAGGTTATTTTAATTGATCTGATTGAAATTGTTTGTTCTTGAAATATGAATAAGTATAGTAAGGGTCTTTTTGCCTACAGAGCAGGGAACTGTGACTGCTTTCTGAAAGGAGTATGTGGAAAGTAAAGGGAATACTTGGAGTTACTCAAACGTTTTGGATTTCTTGTGGCTTTTTGTGACACATACGTTCACTACTTAGTGAATACCAGAGAAAGTGTAATTTGATCATACGACCACGTTTGGTAAATACTAGTTTTGTGGGGACGGCCTGTTCTGTCCATAGGGGGAAAGCTCACTGCCAAAATCTAAAAGCTTTCTCTGTTATTTGGTTCACTGTTCTTTTGCTCTAGAGGACTGAAATACAGATGCACGTTACTTGTGACACTAATCCATCTGTGTTTGCATTAGTTACTGTAGTGTTTGGTTGATAGGGTTTCAAACTATACTTCTGTTAAAACATGGCTAAATGGTTACCTGAGAAAATACTTTGATAGATGATTTTTCAAAATTTTAACACAGGACCAGTGAAATACTAAAATCTGATGTGATGCCCATAGCCTGCTGCTGCTTAGCAACTGTTTGAATACTTTTTTTAGGTCTGTTATATATGAAATAGAACTATTTTTGTTCTGTTTTTTGATGCTTTCTTCCAGTTTTTCTGTAAATGAGGTATTTTAAAAGGGATTAGCAAGTCTTCCACACATAATTTGAACAGGGGTAAGGTTGAAAAGACTAGCTGAAAGCTCTTTAAGTGTTAAATTTGTGTTCCTTCCATTTGGATTGTAAATGAGAATAAAGTACCTGTAGCTAGACATACTTTTAAAAGAAACATTCCAAAAGCTTATTTCTTTGGCACCAAATAATACTTTTTTTCCTCTAGGGAAGAATATCAGGGAAGAAGGCAAGCATTAGCATTCTGTGAAATGGTTTTTCATCTTCAAATCATAGTTCTGAGAACTATCTGAGCTGACACAACTACTGCCAGCCTCTGTTGCTCCTGTTGGCACAAGCATTTGATTGCCAAAGTGATGAACAAGGCTAGGAAACCGATTTAAGTTAGAATTAATCTAACCCCTCCAAAATATGGGGTTATTAAATGGACTAAGATCTATTCTGAGTAAGTATTCTAAGTTTTTCATCTAAGTGTTTGCTCAGGGGAGAAAGGGGAAGTGCCATCCCTAGTACTACTGGAGAGAAAAGCAGGATCTTACCCTTGAGAAAACCTGGACCTCAGGCTGTTCTGTGTGCCACTTGTCCCAACCTCGTGCCATGCCTGGTATAATTCTACTTAAATAACGCATATCAATGGTTTTGGTATTAGTGTTTTGTAAGGAAACTTTGATATACCAGGAGTGGTAGTTCCACAATGTAATCTTAATTGAGTGGTTAATTAATGATACTGAGTTACAAATTCAAGTTAAGCAACTTAAACTTCATTTGCATCATGAGTGAAAGTGCGTTTAGGCCTAAACTGTGAATGTGAGTTCTTGCTTGAAACGCAAAAAACTTGTGTGGTGAGGACTACACATGACTCCTGGGAGGAAGTTGTGTGGTGTCATGACTATACATGACAGCTAAGAAGCAGCAAACCGGCTTGTTCCTTCCCCTTCTAGCGCAGTGCACACAGCCATGGGTTGGTGATGATCCACCATGGTGTCTTGTGCAATGGCATTCATGTTAATGAATTTGATCACAAATTCCACCACCAAGCTTCAGACTACACGTGTGTGTGGCATATAATGTACATTTTGACGTGCAGGTAACTGTTGATAGATACTGTATAGGAAAGAACACTGAAGATCGTAGTCAGTGAAGTTGTTTTGCTCTTAAATCATACAGTTGGTAGCTTGTAATGGCTCACAGACTCTCTCAAAACCATCCTTAGTATCTTTTTGCTTTTCTCTAAGCAGATAATCCCTCTAAAGCCGGTGTACTGCTCAGGAATTTTTCACTTTTCTTTTGAGTGTTGTTTTGCATAAACCAGGCATTCTCAAAGTAGTCTATGAATCACAGTGAAATGTTACATGAATGTGGCTTCAGCAAGCTGAATGGGGGTTTGTGCACATTGCACACCGGTGCTGACAGAGCCCTTAAAATAATTTTTTGCCAAATGTTTGTATTCTGCTTTAAGTGCCTGCTTAGCATATGGAGAGTTAGAGATTTTGACCCTATGACCTGGGAAAATTCTTGTTTCACAAGTTAGAATTACTGCTGTGTTTTAAAATGAAATCAGCAAAGAGACTGCGCTGATAAGAGTTTTCGGAAGAGGATACAGTTCAGAAGTGTAATGTTTTGCCAGTGCATTACAAAAGAAAGATGATGAATGAGTTGAAGTTTGATAAGAAGAGAGAAATTGTCTCTTTGGTTGTGTTCCAGTATGTTAAAATCAGAGTGTGCAGTTCTCTTCCTGGCATTACTGTGGAGTTACTGCATTATGTTAGGCAGGGCTTGAGTGATGTGTGTGCGAATGAACATCGTATGGCTTAGCTGTGATGATACTGATGTTTTACTCTTTAACTTCCCAGTGCTTTATGTTTTGTGTTTTTTTTTCCTGTAAGAGGAATGTTATTTTATGTGTATTTAAAGCCTTTACTTAGTTAGATCACCATTAATATAGTCTGCTCTGCAGTAGATATATAAACTCTTGAACACTACACACCAGTTTTAGATACAAATGAATAATAATTAAAAACAAGATATATTTAAAGCAGGTGATAGTTTTGGAGTTTGGCTGTCATGATGTGACTGCACTGGCATTAAGTTATTCAGAGTATCATAACTATTAATTTGCCTTTTGTTCATTCATGCTCTTTGGGGGCCTTTTATTCAGTTATTGCAGTGATCTGTCTTTTCGTTTGTAGAATATGATGAACAGTACATAACATGGCTATGAGGGCAAAGACTAAACAGCATTATCCATAGCAATGTTATTGTTCATGGTAGCCCTATAGCAGGAAAAGAGAATTTTAAATACTACTTTTGTTGTTGTTGTTCTAATATGCGCATTGTCAGAGGCTCGGTTTAAAAATTTTGTAATGAGAATTCCTCAAGCCTCTCTTGCTTGCCGTGTGAAATGTTATTGTATCTCATTGGCTGAGTTAGAAACTTAGTAAAATATGTTTCCCTCCGTGGCCCGAGGAGGTTTCGGCACTGTGCCATGACAACTGCATTCAAAAACATTAGCATTAGTGTTGCCCTTGCTGCAGTCGTAACAACCCTTAGACCAATAGAATAAATGAAGGATGGAGAAATCTCTTGGCTGGTTGACTCTATTCTGGGAACGTTACAAAGAAAACAAGATTCATTTAAGTCTTAGAGCAGAGGTGGTAGTTTCCTCCAAATCAGTTTTCCAGACCTGGAATTTTTTTCTCCAGCTTCTGCTTGTGGCAGGAGTTAGCCTTATATGCTTTATATTCCCTTAGACCCTTGTAGTTAACTTTACACTTTCCTCAGTAAGAGGATTGAAGTGTCAACCTTTAGGCAACCTCTTGCCACTCTTACTGGTAACTCATGTGGACCTATACTAACACCTTTTGAATTTGTTTCATCTGTTTGTCTAAACCACAGCTAAAGTTATCTGCTTACCTGGTTTAGTCAGATTCAAGAGACATGAAGGAAACAGGGCAAAGAAATAATAAAAAGACCGTACTTGCCAAAGGTGAATGTCTTCCAAATAAGAACATGCATATTTTGATTTGAATTTCAAAAAACTGGAGAGAGCGTCAAAGGTGCAAATAGTCCTGAACTTGAAATGTGTGCTTTTGTTTCATTTTGTAGTCATGTAAACATTTGAGAAGCAGGTTTTGTTTGAGTAGGACTTGCAGATCTCTGGTTCCTGTATCTTTGTTTTTTGACAGTGGACACCCCTGTCTTGCTGAGCCATGTTGCAGCAACCGTGTTGTGCCAAAGTGAGTCAGTGTCTAGACTGGGCTTGCACACCTTAGAATGTAGAAATTTAAATTAAAAAGTAAAGAATGGAGATTGGTCTAATGAAATTGGGGAAATAATCAGAAAAACTTCCTCACAAAACCAGGAAATAGCCTGTGCATTATGTGGGCCTAAGAAGGAGTGAATGATGCAAATGTCTTATGATTTTTTTTCCCCCCATAAATTAGTGTTTTCAGTTAAAGCAGCAAGAAAGATGCATCATAATTTTTAAATTTTTGGGGAAGAGCTTTTTTTTTTTTTTTTTAAATCTCATTTTTTATGTACTAGGTGTGCAATAGCAACATTTAGGCCAATATTATAAGTAAGCCATTTCTTTCCTCTAAGGAAAAATGTAATTCAAGTACTAGAAAAAAGGACACAGCATATGATGTGAATAAGAGAACAATTGGCATCCCTTGTTACTATTGGGATTTTTGTGAATATGTTTTTCTTAATGTAATTGTATGCATACAACTTGCTGTGCAGCCTGACTTCAGCAAAGTCATGTAACTGTATGAAGAAATTCTAGAAGCATTACTTAGCTACACCAAAATCCAGTGCATTAAAAGAGTTCGTTGTCTTCGGTTTGGACACCACTGATAAAAATGCTTTAGGTCTGAAGGGGCCTGTAAAGATCAGGAACATCTTTCAGAGGGTCAGGTTGCTCAAAGCTCCGTCTAACCTGATTACTGCCAGTGAGGGGCACCAACAACTTCTCTGAGCAATCTGTTCCAGCCTCTCACCACCCTCATCACAAATAATTTCTTCCTTATGTCCAATCTAGATATGTGCTCTACCAGTTTAAAATGATTACCCAATGTCTGTAGCTATGGGCAGTTATTGAGATACTTTGATTTTGGAATATTCTCCCTAAAATGCTGTCATGTCCCTTGGTCTCTCATTAGCTTCATTTCTGAAGCTAATCCTACAGTTGTAGGACAATGGAACTTTTTAGCATTTCTTAGGGGTACTTGCTTTAGTATCAGTATGAAACACAGAAATAAGTCTTTCAAATACCAGTCTAGTCACAAGCAAAACCACTGTAAGATTGGGTTACATAATGGAAGCTCTGAGATTTGTAATGCTGTTGTTGGCTTCTGTTTTGAACTGCTGAAGTTCAGCTATTTGCCTGGATACAGAGGCTTTCAAGAGCTCTGTGAACTGAATAACCCAAAATACATATCAGAAATTGAACTACCTGGTAAGCTCTAAAACATGGCACAACAGGAACAGGGCTTGTCTTGTTTGTTCTCATATGAATCTTAAAAAAATATGGTAATACTGTCAGTGGGAACATATTAAAAGCGCACAAAGTTCACCCTCACACTTTATAGTGCTGTGAAAATATGACAGCAGGATAATTTTACATTCAGCAATTGTAGGTCACTCTAAGTGAAAGCAAAATCATTATATATCATGCAGATAAATTAACTTTTCTTCAACTTTTAGGATTCTCTTATCTTTGAATTGGAAATATAGTAATGAAATTGAAATTTTTTTTTTCTGGATAAATCCGAGAGTTACTGCAGTTTCAAACCCCATAGGTTTGAAATGTCTCTCTGACACAGTCTTCCGAGTCACTGAGAAGAGTTTAGTGTTAACAGTACTCTTACTTAGTTCTGAATTGATGACGCTTCATGCTGTTCTCTTTAGGATGAAAGCGAAGGCGTGCAAAGTTAACAGCAGGCTGTGAGTAACTTTGTTTTGTGAGATGCTTTGTAGCTATGCTGTAATAGAGGGTGATCTCTTCAGTGGTTGCCTGGTAAAACATGAACACCTTGTTTCACAGAATCGGGTGACTCCTCAGTAGGAAACCCAGCAGTTGTTGTTTACTGCCGTATTTCAACGTGGATTTGATTCTCTTTATACATGATTAAATCCAATTTCAAACTGTTTCCATCTAAATTTATTTCTCTAAGTCATATTCTTCTTGTCTTATAAAAAGAAATTGTTTACGTATAGTTTTCAGTAGAGCTTTACATTGAGGAATCCTGAGGTATTCCTGGTCATGTGATCTTCTAAGAACAAAGAGCAACATCATACCCTTCCTATGTGCTGCCTCGACGGTGGCCCTTCAGATAGTAATCATGTGCATCAGTCTCTTACTGAAAGGTTTGAAGTCTAGTGTGTGTGCTGTATTAGTTTGATTTTAAACTGGGAAATCGCTATTAAAAACTACTGTAAATATCTAGCTTGCTAGAAGTCATGATTCTTATTTCATAAGATGTCTGTTGCATTTAGCTGAAGATTTTAAAATGAAACATGAGCCTAGCGAGCATAAGCTGAATCCTACCTGATTTCTGTGAAACTGCCGTGGGACTAGTGACTCTGGAGTTCAGACTGACAGCTCTGAAGCAGCCAGTCATGCTGGACTGTGGTTTTCGGTGGTGGAGCCAGGAGTCTGCAAGCTCTGCAAGATCCAGGTCTAATTGGAATGTGGTTTCATACTGTTGAAAAGGGCATTTGGAGCCAAGAGGTTTTGAGATAGGCTTCTGTGTGCTTAGGCTACAGGGTAGTCCCCTTTGGCCCAGAATCAGCTATTGTAGAGGTTCCCAAAGCTATTGAATGAACTTGTCATTCACATCCATTTTATTGCTGCTGTTGGCAGTAGGTTACTGGCACATTCCCTGGACATCTACAGCTTTTTGGGGGATACTTGTTCAAGGAAGACTTTCATCTGATTTGAACTGGTCAGATACAAAAACTGAAACTTTACTAACTGCTCTGGAGCCAGCTCAGAGCCAGCTTTCAGAATTGATCTGTTGGTAGTGATAAAAAGTCATGAAAGCGAGGGGATAGCGACAAACAAAGTAACACTTTGTGGTGCTTGTTACCGTACTTGTTACTGTGGTCACAACCAGAATGTACAACGGGCTTTGTATCACAATCTTAACACTTTTTTGACTCCAAACTATGATGGTCTTTGTTGCCTGTGACTCCGACTCTTCCTTCTGTTGCAGCTTTTACTAGGAAGTAGTAAAACACTGGAAAGTGTTTGAAACTTTCACAGCTAGTGATGTTTAGAGTACTAAGTATGGAGCTAAAATGACCCTTTTTCTGGCTCAGTAGGATATTTATGATCTTATGTTAATGCGCATTGTGATCAGAGAATCTGTGAGAGATTATAACGCGCAGTTAGATTTAAACTTGTTGTTTTAAAATCACTGCTTCATTTTAGGAAGGCTTTCTATCTTTGTCAGTCATCAATCAAAAGCAGATTTTAAAGGAGATAAGTGAGTTGAAGAAAATAAGTTTAATCATGCTTCTGTGTAGACTATGTCACTGTCATTGTTTTAAATTTTTTTTTTCAAAGATTTTTTTAATAAAGGCCGGTCATAGGTTTTCTTGCCTCTTTGCCCGATTGGAATTGTTTTTCTTTTTTTCTCTTCCTCTAGCTCTCAGAACAGTTGCATCGGAAATAATGCGTACTTTTCAAAATTCAAAAAACCTACGTTTGACACTAGACTCCAGGAGTTCATAGAGGATTATCTTTATGGAAGTTTTATGTTGCAGCCAAAGCAGAAGTTTGAGGGTGCAGAAGGGGAAAAAAAGGTGCAATATACTTCACAACTTTCTCATTGTTAATCTGTGGAAGAAACCTAATACCATAACAGTTGGGGATGTGAAGGTTAATACTTACTACTTGACCTTCCCATGAATTGATAGTGGAATTCTCATTCATTGAGAAGCTGACAAATGGAAGCGAAAATGCAGATGCAAAGAAGAGAAGGGAGTAAAACTACTTTTAAAGGTAGAGAGGTTTGATTATCTGGGTAAAATTAGCATGAAGAATATTAAGACTGGAATCTTAACACAAGGCAGAATTTAGAGTTACTGTTGAGTTCATTAATATAATCAATAAAAATACCCTGACTGCGTTACGTAATGCAATTTTTGCTTTGTGTACTTCATTTCCATATGACATCGTAGAGTTGCCATGAAACGGGTGCTGCAAGGCACATAAAAAATGTATGGTTGCTTCTGAGGTGAAGAAAATGCTTCATCTAGATAGGTTTATAACATTCTGAGACTTCAAATTTCTGAGTTTCATCAAGTACTACATTTATGATACACGTGGCATTCAGTAGTCTTGATTTTTATCTTCACATATATTTCCACTGCAATTTAGTAGGTAGAGCCCCAGTTTTCAGATTCATGTGGTTATTTGATAGCAATTAATTGCACTTTTACTGTATTTATCAGAGAATAAAACTGAAGAAAAACAGCATGCCTAGGACTTTCTCCTTGTGACCTTTAAATTTCAACTTGAGTAGATTGATTTGTTATGGTGGAGACGGACGAGAGGACTCGACTCCTATGTTCTCTTCTCCACCAGAAGGCTGTCTTGTGATGGTTTTTAAAGGTTTTGTAGGAACTGTGTGCACAGAAGAGCACTGAGAAGTATTGCTATTAAACTGTTGGGCATGCCTTGGAGAAGAGTAGAAAGAATTGAAAATGCCTTCTCAACTGTCTTAGAGGTGTTTTTCTTTCCTCACCTCTACTTCATCTCCAGTAAAAATGAATTAAAACCCTTTTTACAAATTTGAAATCTTTCAGATCCAGATTTCTGTTGTTAGCATACTGTGGGAGAAATACAGGTCAAATTTCAAACTGTCAACTCTAGTAGTAGTTTGAGACAAGCATATTAACTCTTCTGATAGATTTTGCTCTAGTGAAACCATATTCCTGAGGAATTCTCTATAGCGATCTTAGAAACCTCATTTTTAAGGTGCTCATATAGCAGGTTTGCCAACATATTGCTGAGCTATGGAAAGGTCAGCTGTGCTCTGGTAGAAGCCGCAGAATGACATGCAGTAAAAGGAGATGGCCTTGTTTTTAGTCGATACTGTAAGGGAAGGAAAAAAATACGACCAAATTTTATGTAAAACCCATTAATAGAATCCCTTAATGTGTACATTAATGTGACTGACCTAGCAAGAATTAAAATAATTCACAGTCAAACAAAACAAAATCCTGTTTTTTTTTTTTTATTTGCTCAACATGAAAAAAAGTACAACCTCAACTAACTAATTTTCCTTGAAAAAGAAATTATGTAACTGCTCATAGTTTCCAAGGAAATACCTGACAGATTAAACCTGTTTAAATGTTTTATATGTGCACGCTTTTGCTATGGGACCCATTATAGTACATTGTTATTCAGGCCAGGAGTTTTAAAGACATTATGAAATGTATTAAATCAAAGTTTATTTCTGGACATTACTCTTTGTAATGAATTTGGAGAAAGAAAAAATTACAAGTCGTGCTTCAAGGTAGGAATTGCTTCCAGGTATGGTCACTTAAAATAAATTTCCATAGGAACAGATTATTTCTTTGAACTGTTGTGGAGTTTACCAATTTCCTCTTGCTCATCATTAATTATGTTATAGTAGTCTTTTGATTTAATCCAATTCAATGATGTGTTTGGGAAGCACTCTGAGTCATGCTTATTTGCAATTCTGATTTATCCAGTTTTAGGGTCACACAATGAAATCAGGTTTATATCCTCCTTGTTCCTTCGTGATCTTGTTTGGATTCGGAACAGTGCAGAGTAGAGATCTGGCAAATAGGTAAATGGAAGTGTCGCTATTTAGTAGATTGAGGATGAGATCAGTAACTATCTGTGATGGGCTAAATTTATTAATTTTTTGTTCAGGAAATGGATGGTAATTAGTGAAGTATAACTTGTGGATTTTATAATATTCTTCTTTAAGCAGAGAAGCTGGTAAAGAGCTGTTGAAATGGTTCAAATTAGCCATGGAAAAGCTGAACAATATATTAGAACAATTAAATTCTGCTAGGAACATTTAATAAACCAGTTTCCATCATCCAGTTCTCACACTTTCTTTTAAAATATGCATTTAAAGCATTAGTGATGTTAGTGTAGGCTTTTATATAATGTCGTTTCACTTCTTAATCTCTTTTGCAGAAAGAATATGGGACTCTGTGGGAGACTGTTCTTGTTTCTATTTTTTTTTTCCCTTACAAAATTGGTCTAAATTTTAAGAAAACAACTGTATGTTCAGGCTGTCTGATATTTGACTCCATGTAAACTTTCAGAAAAAATCTGTTAGACAAGAAGACAATTTCATTGTTTCTTGATGTTTAATTTCTAAATGGCTTTTTGTATTGTAGTTTCTCGGAGAATCGTACAGTTTTGGTTTTGTTATTCTTGGGTTTTTCTTTTTTCCTGCCTGCAAGTTGTCAGTGATGTAGTTAAAACTGTACAGCCCTCCATGGAGCTAGGAACCAATTTCTTTAAGGAAAGTTGGTCTTACATGCAGAGGTATCTCTTAGTTTTTATTTATTTTCTCCCCTCCATTTGGTAGGCACCTATAGTGAGAGTTTCTAGGCTCATATGAAACGAGGTTGGAGAGGTAGGTTGCAAGAGAAGAACATGGCATTTATTGTCTGATTTTTCTTTATTTTTTCCAAGCAATAGAGATATAAAAATGCCCTCCTAATTAATATTCCATATTAATATGAGTCATACTTTATTGTTCAAGCCACTTGGTGTAAACTCCTCAATAGAAAGGAACCTGAGGTTGACCTTCAGTTGAACTATTCGAGGGAAACATCAGAATTGAGGTCTGACTGAAAAAAACAGTCCATAGAAACTTTTTGACTTTTGTTGGCTTGGTGTTTGTATAGGCGCTTGGATGAGATAACAGGAAAAATGTTACTAAATATATGGGGGAAAGTACTGCTCAATAAAGCGTGGGGCAAGGAAGGGAGAAGATAATTTTCCTTCTTTGAGTTATTCAGTGGATAGATGGATAGTTTGGGAGAATTGTGGAACTACTTAGTCCGCTGAAGGAACCTGAGAGAAGTGTAGAGGGGTTGGGTGATTTAGGATGCTTTGTTAGGATATGGAGGTGTTTTATTCAGTCGTCTTTATAATTGCTTGTCTGTATCTGCTGTCTTTCTCTACCTCTTGGATTCATCAAAAGAAATACTAGAAATTCCTTGGCTGCTATTTCAACAGGAAGTTCAGCAGCCTCTACCGGGCTTGTATTGCAACTTGTTGCATATGATTTGCTGTCATTACAGCAGTATTTTTTATGCAGTGTCTATAATCGGCACCATTAATGCTTCAAGGAAATACTCTCTCCTCTGTGCATTCACTCTTCTAAGAAATACTTAGAGCCAGGTTTCTAAAATGAGCTTTTAGATAGATTAGTTTTATAGCATTTTAGCCATGTGAGTAAAACACAGATGAGATTAAAACCATAGAAAAGCACAAGCGATTTACTAGATGTTGCTGAAGTAAAAAGGAACTTATAAAGGTTGTGTTGATTGGAGTTTGGGGAAGGTGAAGGGTGTGCTGGTTACTTTGGCAGTTCTGTGTATTTCCAAAAGCTGTTCTGAATTCACAAAGGCTCTTTCCAGAATGGTAGCTGACCATAAATGGGACTTCAGTCATTATGAGCATGTCATAACTTCAACTGGAATTATTCTGTACAGCAGTTTTGTTAATACCAGCACAGTTATCTGTGATATTTATTACAGCATGGACTGTATTTGGAGTTGCAGCAAGAGAAGATTAGTAATGAACAAGAACATTCTAGTCTGTCACTTCTTTGTTAAGATTTTGTCAGGTATAATTATTTCATAAGATCTGGTTTGGCAGAATTTACTCTGAAGAACACTTGCTTTATAGGTGTTTTGTGAAAAGTCAGTGTGATATTAAGGTTTATATTAAAGAATTGTCTGTATGTTGAACATGTCCTTTGTCAGAAGAAAGGAGACTTTAAAATTTATTTATTTATTAGCTAGTTATTCGTCCAGCATTATAATGGCCTAGTATTTGCCATCTGAATCATATTTCACATTGTCATCCTTGAATTTTTTAACAAAAAAGAGAGGCAGTTTATTTTGCGTCTCATACTCATGGATCCTAGTAGCCTTGGGGAGATGACACATTGTTTACTCTGGTTTCAATAGTTTTCACAGAATAAAGCTTCAACAGTAGCTCCATCATGTTACGATTTCCAGGCCTTTTAAGTTGTCTGGGGATCATGCCAGTAGTCTTTAAAAGAACACAGCTAATTAATTCTTCCGGTTACTTAGTATTTCTGGCATAAATGAGCACTAGGATCTCTGTGTGTGTCTCTTTTCAACATTTAAAGTCACACTGAAGGGGTTTTTTTGAAGTAGCTAGAAACAGGATGTAAAAGGATCAGTAAATGGTCATTACTACAAGAATAACTTTATATTGTACTGCACTCCAGTATTTAGAAGTTGTGTTTTGTTGAGACTACAGACACTGAAAAATGAGCTAGAATACAAAATAATTTATTGAAGTGAAGCACTGGGGTGATGATGTGGAGCATTCTTATGGTTTTAAATACTGTTTTTCAATTTATTCTGTGTGGTTTTGGTGAAAACTCTACATGCATTAATCTCTTTCCATGGAGTTTTTGCTATAACAGCTGTGAAGGTGCTTTTTTGCCCATCTGATAAAATTTACATAAAGAGTAAGTACAAACTTCTTAGTACTGTACAGGAAAGTTGAGATGGAGATTATAGAATTTACTGTTCTGATAGAGTGTATTGTGGTATGAATGGCTTTAATGTAGGTTAGAGAAATTGAAAAGAAAAATAAGAGGTCTTAGAAGGATTTTAGGGGACTAATTATTTAGCAGGAAGTCTTACGGACTGTTCAGTAGACAATGGGTGGGAAAATGGCATTTACTACTGAATTAAGGAAAACTGGTTTTCTTCTTTTTAATAGAATCCTCTGTTTTTGTGGATTTGCTGTGATCTTGTCAGATACGAATTTTAATTAGGGAAGTATTGCAGTACAGTAATTGATAATCTCGTGTTTCATTTTTTTGGGGAGTGTTTTTTTATTACATCTAAAGTGCCTCCTTTCCATGTCTCAAGGCTTTCCTTTCTCTTCCAGAAAATGCTGGGACAGAAGAGATGAGTACTCCTTTTACTAAGGCCTAAAACTGCCTGTTGAAAAACAATCCTGACCAGGCAATATACGAATGGCCCAAGGAAGCCAGCAAATTGATATTCAGGTTTTACATGACCTGCGACAGAAGTTTCCTGAGGTACCTGAAGGTGTTGTGTCCAGATGCATGTTACAGGTTAGTGTTCCCTTAATGTATGAGTAAGCAGCAGTGCTTTTTTAAGCATTCTGTGTGGGTGCCTCCTATGAAAACAGATGTTTTTCTTACTGTTTTTCTTTATGAAACAAATACAGCCAATTCCTTTATTTTGCACAGCAAGCAAAGTGTTAAATTGGCCTCTCTTTTTCCGTGTCTAATCAGGGGTGGCCCAAAGTAAACCAGCCTATAAATCAGTAATCAGTGTGTGCATGGAGGCCATGGTCTCACCAGTCAGTATGCTCATGTCTTATGGCCATCTCAAGAGCCAAAACTAACTGTGGCAAAACGAGGGATGCAAAGCCAACTTGAGTCCAACAGGGACAATTTAAGGCAATGCTGTAAAATGCAGCATTTTTAGAATTTTATTTTGGTTTTTGTTTGAGGTTTAGGGCAGGTCCAGAAGCAACTTGGCTATCTAATCTCTGTCAGACTTTGAGGTAATTAGTGGGCCCTTGCCTACATGCCGGTTGGCCCCAGTGCTTTCCACTTCCAGTTCCCTTGGCCTGCAGAGCCAGCACTGGTGGCCTTAGGTATCTTCTGCAGCAGCAAGTATGGTGTGGGCACACCCAAATTCTCTGTCTGACTCAGGTGGTTGTAGCTTAACATCCACCGTGTTAGACCTGAGAGGGTGTGATGCACTGGTGTGCTTCTGCCCAGTGCTTCCCAGGGCTTTGGCTACCACATGGGCTTCATTTGTTTGCTGTTGCTCTGGAGTCCATGTCGCTAATTAATGGATTTCTATTGGGCTTGAAAGTAGCAGAGCATTTTCCACAGGTGCTGCAGCTCATTCTAAGGCTGTGGGCTGATGTTCTCAACATCTGTGTGCTGCTGTCTATTTTTAATGCTGCCACTATTAGGATATGTGCCCATGTTTTGTATCAGCTCCTGCTCTATAATACCATGTTAGCTACTTCCTCAGATAAATCAATATGCCCATCTAAAGCCCAGTAGGGTCACCTAAATGCCTAGAATTAACAAATGCTGATAGGCTTACTGAACTCTGTTCCTTAAACGTGTTTGCTTTGCATTTCCCAGCGATTCAAAGCATCCATACTGATTAAATTTTTTGCATTATCTAAGATACTCAACCTTTGAGTACTCCAGTTAATGAGAGAATTATCTGAATATTCATAGTGATCATCTGTAAACAACACTTGATTGGAAAAATGATGGGTCATGGGTTCCCAGAAGCTAATAGTCTCTGGACTATGGCAAGGAAATCTGTGGTTACGAGTCAACATTCTTTATGTCATAATTGTTTGTCTTGATATTTATATGTATTTTTGTTTATGAAATACATGTATGTGTGTACTCACAAATGTATATGTACTCACACACACATCCAAATACAGTGTTTGTACTGTTGGCAGTAGAAGTGCGACTGTGCCAGTTTAACATTCATATTTTCAAGACTTTATCATGACTCTCCATTCTTACTAAGAAGAATCATTAGACCATCATTAGACTAAGAAGCTGTGAAAAGTGCAGTTCTTTGAGAGAATTGCTTTTGGTTTATAAGAAGGCAAAATTTTGCTTGGGGCTTGTGAGGTTTCAAGCTTTCCCCAACCCCTTCTTTTGAATTATTTAGTTGAAGAGGAAATTGAACCACACTGTGTTTGTTCTCAGGACTGTACACTGCAAATTTTATATTAGTGCTCTGTAGGACTTAATACTACAAGTACAGTTTTGTTATTAAAACATGAGAACTGCTTGTTGAGCAAAGTCAGCAGACTTGACAGGGTGAATGCATCAGTAATCACCTAATCACCTTTTGAACATAATTCTTGATAAGTTTAAAAGCTAATGCTTGTCTTTAGGGAGACTCAGCAGTCTTCATAGCATTGAATATAGTGATTTTTTTTAATAAAAAGAGCCTTATAATTGTGAAGAAAAGATACTGTACATCCCATACTTTGACAGATTTATGGGAGGAGAGTTTAGCTTTTGAGGAAGTGTTGGCCAGCTTTCATAAGAAACTCTTCAAAAAAAACTCCATTTCCATGTTTTTGTTTGAGGGTTGGGTTCCATGTGTGCAGTATTTTTACACTAATTAGTTACACTAGAAGGCTACCTGGTTTTGTTAGTTAACCCAGAGCTAAGACTCACCAACAAAATCCTGTCACGTTGGTGGTTCTTTGAAATTTTGTGAGCTCTGGTTTCTCTGACTCAGCTCCTAGCTTTACTGCTCTGAGGTACTAGGGCTTTTTGGTTTCATATTTTGTGGGGGGTTTTTTTGTTTTGTTTTGTTTCTTTGTTTTTTGGAGTGGTTTTTTTGTGGTGTGTTTTTTTTTTTTTGCTTGCTTGGGTTTTGGTTTGTTTGAGGGGGTTTGTTGTTATAAAAGCTGTCTAACATGACTATTTTAAACCAACAAATGTTGTACTTGGACTGTCAGGAAAGATTGAAAAGCAGAATTTGAGAGTACTTGTGCACGTGTTTGCAGTACTGTTGCAACAGTGTGTAAATCCTGAGTTCTGCTGCCTTGTAGTTAAGCATAGGGAAAGGAATCCCAATAAAGGCAGTAAGTGGTGGAGGTCAAAGCCAAGTACTTGAGGACATTATCAGGTATAAGAAATGTTGTGTTTGCCTTACCACCACAATGCCTGATATGTCAGGGTGAAGTTTTTTTTTTAAGATAGGAATTATAAGATATCCCAGGAGAGAATCTGAAAGAGTTTAAGCAGTTAATAGTTTGTAATATTATTGATGAGGCTTTTGTAACAAGGAAAGTTTCTTCAGATCACCGTGAATTGTGCATGAAAAGCTGTACAGATACTTCAGTCCTCCTTGAATTCTTTTTATCCAAATAGAGCTTAATGTTAACAAAGGTTTGTAGCATTTATGCTTATAATGAAAAAAGTTATGGACAAATAGAGGATGAAAATGTCTCAAAGTAGATAGTCCACTGTTGAAATGTCTAAGCAATATATAGCTTACTAAAAACAGAGAACCACCAAAGATCCAGTAGGATGAAACTTAAACCCTCTTAATTAGGGAGTAAAAGGTCTTGGACTGACAGTACTGAATTTTCCTAAAAAGTTTTGTATTTCTCTGTTCTTCCCAACAAGCCTCCCACAGTTCAGCTCTCCCATTCTCCTCATTTAAAGGAGTCCCTGCAGTGCCTGCAGTCTGTGGACGTTGTTCCTGTTGTTCTGTTTTTTGTGTCTGGAGCATTCTGTAATGCCTGCTCCTCAAGTCTGCGTCCTCTCCTTGCTTCCTCATTTCCCTCCAACATTCTTATTCTTTCTTTTTTTTTCTTTCTCTTTCAGGGTGCCAACATTTTAAACTCAATTGGGACATGGGCAGAGATAAGATGAGGGGTATTGTTTTTCTGGAATATGCTCAGTTCTGCCATCAACCGGTTCTCTGATCTATAAAGAGCTAGAAGCGGTTGAAACTCTGCCTCATCCAGCCAGAAGATGCCAGGGGTTCCATGTGCCCCCGTTTCCCCTTTGAGTTCTCCAATTTTCTCATTGACGTCACTGAAATTTTGGACTTGATTGGATGCAGTCTTAAAAAAGAAAAAAAAATTGTCCAAAGAAATGCATTCAAGCTGAATGTAAGGGCCTTGCAAGCTTGGCCTGTTCCTTTTTGGTTTGGTATTTTGGGCCTTTCTCTTAATAATTTTAATTCACTTAAGTTCATGCAAAATCTGCCTTTAAGATCTTTCTAGCTTGTTTTTTCTGTGGCATCCTATCTTTTTCTCTTTTCTGGCTCCCTTTTCTCCTTTGCAACAAATACAAGGCTATTCTTCTTATCTTTTCTTACCCACTGTTCTGTCTGTGTGTTTCCTTTCTTCACTACTAACTTCCTTTGATTACTTTGTCCTCTGGTGCTTATTCGAAACTAGAGCCGATATGCGTATCATCAATTTGACCCATTTTCATATATATGAAGACTTTTTTGCAGCAATCCTTTATACACAGTTGTCTTGTTAGGTAGCCTTTAGGGAATCCTGTTATTTTAGAAGGTTTTGTGGCTGAATTTTGTGGGGGATTTTTTAAGTTCTTTTGAAGAGTTCAGAACTGCATCTGATCTGTATGAACACATAGTTTTGGGTTTGTGGGTGGAGTTTAGCCTTGTCATCCCTCTCCCACTTCTGTTTTCATTTTTTCTTCTTTTTTTGTAAATGCGTAAGGTAGAAATGGTCTTGCTTTGTCTGCACACTACTGTCACCCTTCGTATTGGTTGAAGGATGAGAAATAGGTCTGCTAGTTTAACAAAAGTAACTTGATAGAAAGCATGTAGCATGGATCAATTTATCTTGCTTGTGTTACTCTTTAACTAACTGGTAATGTTACTTCTTGGCATGTGCAGATTTTTTCCTTGGACACGTGCATTTTTCCTAATACCTGTTTTCTGTGTGCTGGATGAATTTGACGCCTCTTTAGTTTTATTAACATCTGGGCCTGAACAGATGCTCTTCTGGCTGAAAGTATTAACCTTTATTTCCTGGGGGGCAAGGGGAGGGAAGTTCTGTAAGAAAAGTGATTTAGACAGAGCACAATATTAAGAAATTATGCCACTGACGCATGTTCACTTTTTTCTAAAAGTCCTGATGTAGGAAACTAAATTGGGAAGATCAGAATACAGTATTGCTAAACGTGGAAAAGGAGAAGAGAGATTAGCATTTTGCTTCTGAAATGTTCTTTAAAAGCAAATTACCTAGGTTTTGCTTTCTTTGCTGCATTATCCTATTACAGGTTTTATAAAGTAATTTTGTAAAAATGTAAGTATTTAAGAGCTGTGCAAGCAGTGGTTTAAAATGAAAATACAAATGTCCCCCAGGTTTTCCATTATTAGTTTCATATTGAAAAAGAGTAATCCTGCAGTATTTGTATAAATTGAATTTTTACATTTCTTCTGAAGTCATGTACAACTCCTTGGGTCGGCATGTTTCTTCTCTGCATAAAATTCATTTTCCATTTTCAGCAGCAGGTAATGCATAACTGGTATTGAAGTATTTGGGAAAGCATTTAAAATAAGCATATATTTTTATTTTTGTTTTTAAGTTGTTAACCAATAACGTGCAGATGCTGTGAATCCACTCCTGCTGTCATTTTCCTCCTCAAGCCAGAGATTTGGTCTCTGCTGAAGATTATTCTGAAATTGAGAAGGAATAGGAAAAGTATTCATCCGAGGTGTATCATACTGTATAGTGTTAGCTTTTCCAAGGTCCAGGATCTCCCTGTCATTGCTTCAGCAGCAATGCTGACCTCTGCCCACGGTGCTCTGGCTGTCTCTGTTCTCAGGATAGTAAGCTTCACATGCAAGCCCCTTGTGTGTGCATAGCAGCTATGCTAGCCAGCCACCTAAAGCTTCCTGTCTCATGCTACATTGTTAATTTTTCAGTTGTGATTGGGTGTTTACAAGTATAACTGTGACAGTATTTCATCACTAATGTCAAACTTTCATCTGTCTTTTATAGAATAACAATAATTTGGATGCCTGTTGTGCGGTTCTCTCTCAGGAGAGCACAAAGTATCTCTACGGTGAAGGAGACCTAAGTTTTTCGGATGATTCTGGGATTCCTGGACTACGAAATCACATGACATCTCTTAATTTGGATTTGCAGTCACAGAATGTCTATCACCATGGGAGAGAAGGAAGTAGAATGAATGGAAGTAGGACTCTAGCTCACAGTGTTAGTGATGGACACCTTCAAACCAGTCAGTCCAACAATGAACTGTTTCAGCAGGAACCACAGACAGCACCTGCGCAGGTTCCACAAGGATTTAACGTCTTTGGGATGGCTAATACAGTTAGTACTTCTAATCCAGGGCAGCATCTTGGATTTCACCTAGGCAGCAAAGGAGTATCTAACTTGTCTCAACAAACGCCCAGATTCAACCCCATCATGGTAACTTTAGCCCCAAACATTCAGCCTGGTCGCAATACCCCTACGTCTTTGCACATACATGGTGTACCTCCTCCTGTACTTAACAGTCCACAGGGAAATTCTATCTATATTAGGCCTTACATCACAGCTCCCAGTGGTACCACTAGACAGACGCAGCAACAGCCAGGCTGGGCATCTCAGTTTAATCCCATGCACCCTCAGCAAGTCTACCAGCCTTCGCAGCCAAGTCCCTGGACTACTATTCCTACATCCAGTACTACGCCACATACCTCATCGCAACACTCAACGCAGCCAAACCAGCAAGGCCACCAGACTTCTCATGTCTACATGCCTATCAGTTCTCCTACTACTCCACAAGCACCTATGATTCATTCATCTGGTAGCTCTCAATCTTCTGCTCATAGCCAATACAACATTCAGAATATATCCACAGGACCTCGCAAAAACCAAATTGAAATCAAACTTGAACCACCACAAAGAAACAGTACTTCTAAGTTGCGTTCAACTGGCCCTCGCACCTCCACTGCTCCCTCTTCCCTCAACAGCCAGACATTAAGTAGAAGTCAACCCACTGTTTACATATCGGCCAGTCCTCCAAATACTGATGAAGTGATCACACGTGGTCAGCCCAAGGTCTACATTTCAGCAAATGCCACAACAGGAGATGATCAACTTGTGCGGAACCAGCCTACGCTTTTCATATCAACAAATCCTGGAGTATCTACTACTGCTAGGAATATGTCTGGTCAAGTAAGCATGGGTCCTGCATTTATTCATCACCATCCACCCAAGAGTCGAGCGGTGGGCAACAGCACCACTGCAACCTCTCCTCGAGTGGTGGTTACGCAGCCTAACACAAAATATACTTTTAAAATTACAGTTTCTCCAAATAAGCCCCCTGCAGTTTCCCCAGGGGTAGTGTCCCCAACTTTTGAACCTACAAACCTTCTAAACCTTCCTGATCACTATGTTGAACCAGAGGGTATCCAGCATCTTACTGACCCTGTTTTAGCACATGTGGATAGGATCAGTGATGCACGGAAATTGAGTATGGGATCTGATGATGCTGCCTACACGCAAGGTAATATTCTTAATATAAATCGTAGAGATTTTTGACCAGGTTGACCATTCAGTGTGTAGATTACAGAACAGAAAACAGTTAGTAACCTTTGTGATGTTAATATTAGTGTTATCAACTTTAGCATTCATGAGCATTTCTAAATAAATAAAAGTGCTTCTTAAGCAAATCATAGATTTCTTTTTATGGTAAAGACATGTAACTGAATACTTGAAGGTAATTCTTCTGTTTGTCTTAAGGAGATACATTATCTGTTTAATGAAGTGGAGCCATAACATCTTTGGTTTTATGTTGTTCTGAAAGAAACATCTACTCTTGTTCGATTTGTCTTAATGATTTAAAGTTACAAGTCCACTGTCAGATTTTGGAATCAATTGAGATATTGTTTCCATTGGGTAATGTTCCCATTTTTTTCTTTTTGCGAGTGTTATTTAAGCAGGAAGAAAAGCAGACTTCAAAAGCAATTAGTGGGACGAAGTGTTGGCCTCCGTGTTCCCTACTGTGTGCCTGACAATAAAAGTCTTCAAAGTCTTGATACTTACTTCTGTTACGTTATAAAATGTGAGAAGGAACACCACTCCAAAGTTAGCTGTTTCACAGGATCAGTAGTAATGAAAGGGTGAAACTTAAAAAATATGTGATGTGGCAACGTAACCTGTCAATCTTTTTTATTGTTTTCATGGGTTTACAGGCTTTTATTACCAACTTGATGGTTTATTAACCTTTCTGAGGACTTTTTGTATAAAGATAATAAATGAGCTTTAAGATATTTAGGTAGTATTCAGGAGAAGTTGTCAAAATAATTTGTCTTTGACGTCATTGTTCCTCTTTGGACCTACCAAACAGTTCAGAATTAGAAAAACGGGCTTGTTCCATAACCACTGTAAACATTCTTCAGGTGAATTTAGCCATTTTGTTTTATGTAAGTAAGTGCAGCGATCAGGACTCTAGAAGCCTGGTCTGCATCTAGAATACTGGATGAAGTAAATGAACACTGATTATAGCTTGTGCACTACTTCTGGATGTAGTTAGCTTTAGTGAGGAGTAGTTAATCCTAACTCAAAAGTTTCTAAAGGTTAGGTGTCAAAACCAAAAGCTAATCATCCTAGACTCTCTTTTACATTCAGTGCATAGTTAAAGAACTTCAGAAAATGACTCAGATAAGGAAAACAAATTGCCCCCCAGAAGTAATATTCCCTTTCCTTACTTTGGAGGGAGACTTGACTGGCTGTTTTAGTCTTAGTCCTAGAAGATTTTATATACCCAGAAATTAAGCAGCTGAAATGTTGTCCTTAGGCTCTAAATACTCTTCTAGATCATGAACTTACTTCCCAAGCGTTCTGCATTTTGGGTACTTTTTGATGTAGGGTATCCCTTTCTCCTTTTTTACCTTTCTGATGCCACTGACTTCTAGCAGGTCTAGTTCTTTACCTCTTGTATCCTTGGTAGCAATGGCCGCTGTAACATGCACAGTCTCCACAGGCTGCAGGTATCTGCGTTCAGTTTATCAAGATGAGGCAATCTTGATACACAACATAAGAGTTCAGAAGTGTTGACCTCATACCTGCTGTGGGGCCCAACTCTTCCTGAACCCAAGACATAAATGCAGCTTTTAGATGAAGTGTAGATGCATGATGTGGGTTGGTACAGCTTTAGGGACCTCAGGGAAATACCATCTTTCTGTGTCCGTCACTAGTTCATATGAAGTATACTCGTGCTTCTGAAGTTCATTACATAACAGAAGATTTCTGGCATGTGTGCTTAATTTCTGCTGCAGTAAATGCAGTATTTTTTTACATTTTTGTAATTATTTAATCTTTGGAAAGTTGAGAAGTCTGGGATAGGCTTGCTTGTATAATACTGATACCTGAAAGTCCTAGTTACTGCTTTTAAACATGTCTCTTTTACTTAGCCATGGGTTTTTTTCTGTTACATACCAAAAGGGATTTGAGTTGCTTGATGCTTTCCGTTGTGAGGCTGTGTTCTAAAGTGCTTATAATTTAGCCAGACTGTGCCAAAAACCTTCCATGCGAGGTGATTGTCTCATTCTAATTTTAGCCAGAGCAGATGAGTAGTTTCTCTGGCCATGATTAGAGAAAAATGTATTTTCGTCAGCTTTTCCATTTCTGCCAGAATGCTCCTTATCTTGGCAGGGAGAACTGAAACTGGCTTGGAGTAGGAGAAACCTTGGGGTGGAAGGTAGAGTTGCTTTGGTGTCAAAAGAAATTTCCTGTACTTTTTAAATTTACTTTACGTTTATATGCATGGTCCAACCCAGGAGAACAGATGATATGTTGGATCTGTCTGCAAGTGCTGGTGTCTGCCATCTGAGAAGCTTTACTTAGTTATATGTGTAGGCACTCCAGTCTCTTTCCACAATTAGATTTCTCTTTCTCTTCCCAAGTAAGTGGCAGCAGGTAGTAGGTGGCTTCCCCAGATCTCTGTCTTGTTTGCTGCCAAACCTGGAGGTTATACAGTGTGAAAAAGAGTGGGTTCTGCTCAGAAAAAATGACTGTTGTTACCATGGAATGCTCAGTTGTATCTCTGGCACTGACTCTGTGATGCTAAGAAACTCACTGTCACCAGACTTATCAGAAGTGGTTGCTAATGGATGTTTCTCATTTTCTGGGATTCCCATCTGAGATACTGTGGACATGCTTGTGGAAATGTTAAGCATCTGCATCCGCTACTGAAGTCAGTAGGAATTAATAAAGCTGTGAGAAGAGTAATGCTAGGTGCATGCTCAAAAGGACAGCCAGAAGAGGATGCGTTTTTATGCCAATCTGTTTAGTATCAGTTCTTTGTGTGTACAGGGATATTGGTTTCCATTACTTAGCAGAGATTTCAATTTATAATTAGTTTTATTAATATGAAGTAGATAAGTGAGATTTCAGTGTATACTTTAGTTTAAAGTGTTTTATGGATGAAAAAGGTGAAATCCTGTTAGAAAATTTTGTACTTAGATACGTTGTGGTGGTGTATTCTCACTCTGCATGTAGTTGTGTTGAATAGCGAGGCTAAATAATTATTTAATAATTGTTCATTCTGTGTGTAGTTTTCCATCGGTATAATGGGAAGGCATCCCATCAAGAAAATGTATAATTGTGTAATAAAATCTTTAGGTAGATGTGTTCTTACTTGGCAGCTTAAGTCCCTTAGTAAAGTGTTGCATGGTTTTGACTGACTATTTTCTTTAGCTTGGGAAAGGGATGGTATGCAGAGTTAAGAGTGAATCATTGATACCATCTATAGGTGGTATGTGTGTGGGTGCATGTTTGCTTAGCAGTTCTTGTCACTGTGTTTTTAATGTAAATAAGTGAATTGATAAACTAGATAAGTAAATTAAAATTTTGCATGGTTCTTGCTTTGGCTTCTTGGAGCTTTTTAAAATTTTCAAAAATAAAAAAAGCTGCAGGAACTAAGTTTCCTAAATTCCTAGCAGTCCTTGTAAATGCTTAGGAAAAAATACTTGAATGAGATACAGCTGTGCCCCATGCTCCAAGGGGCTTTGAGCCCGTTGCATCATGTGATCTAAGAAAAAAATGCAGCCTTGTATTTGACTTTCTATATCAGGCCCCACTCTTCAGTGATGCTCTCTTTAAAAAATTAAGGGAAGAGAGTGTTGAAAAGGGAGAACAAAAAAAAAAATCAGTTTGAACTATTGAAGTTGCATATCAAATGACTGAATTCTGTGCAGCTTCAAAGACAGATTTTGAAAACATGCACGAACATAAGTGTGTCCTGAGACTTTCACAAACCTACTGCCACGCAGTAATTGCATTGCCAGAATTCCCCTCCATATTTGGCAAACCAAGAAATCTCAGGAATTCATAGGTCTGTAGAATAGAGTGAAATCATTGCATTCCCAGATTAACTTAGAAACACAATAACAGAAGACACTCTAGATTTAAAATTCAGATTCAAAGAGGCTTTGAGAAAACAAGTATGCATGCATTTCCAAACTTACAAGTGTACTCAGAACCCGTGTGAGTAGGTCTCTAGGACAGGAAGAGTGAACTTTTGTCCTCCAGACTTTCATGCTCCCTGTAATTGTATGATATGTAATGATATACAGCCTTTGTGTGAAAAACACGCACTTTGAATGTCAAAGGAAGCAGTGGCATCTGCTAGATCATGGAGTGTACTGTGCTTGCCAATCTGTTGAATGTGAACCTACAGAACTTGAAAAAATTGAATGCGCTAAGTACCTTGTTTGCCTGTAATTAAGAAGTTGAACTGCAGTGTTTTTCTGAACGTTTTCAGTTGCTCTGAGAACGCTAGAGGGAGCTGAATACCTAAATTGGCAGTTTCCGTTCATAAATAATGCAGTGGGATATGAGGAGGAGTTGTCTTCCCCACCCCATTTTTTTTCCTGCAGCTGCCCGTTTAGTACTTAAGCAAAATTGCCAAGTTCTGTGTGAAAGTCTCTACTTAAACTAATGTCTTCCCAATTCCTTATCCAGATTACTTTTAGTAGTAGAAGTATAGCATAGCAATACTGAACGCAGTTGTTTGGAACATGGTGCTAATAATGCCAAGGTCACAGGTTCAATTCCCACCATATTGACCATTCACTTAAGAGCTGGACTCAGTGATCCTTGTGGGTTCCTTCCAAATCAGAATATTCTGTGACTCTCTGACTGAGTTAATATCAAATGATTCTTCTTGTTTAATCATAATGCTAGTTTTGTAATGAATGTTTTTAAAACCTGTTGGGATTTGAAATTGTAAAATAGTAAAGTAGTCACAAAGCTGCTGGGAGAATAAAATGGCATCACTTTACAGACTTGGTGTGAAAATGAAGAGCAAGTAAAGGTGCTGTGGGCATCCATTAGTGCCTTCTGCTCCTTGTGCGATTCCATGACAGCTGAATTTCTAAACCACAGAAGTGGGAGAACATTGAAATGGGAATATGTGGGGGGTTTCCCTTTATGAGAGAACTGAAACAAAAAAGGAGGTGGAGGATGCACAGGTCAAAGTCTTGAGTCCATGCAGTGCCACCTGGAGATATTCTGGTAACATTTTTCCTTACCTATCACATCCAGTGGTGCTGGCTGCTTTTCAGCAGCCTGCATCCATAGCTCTGAAGAGTTCTGAGTCTGGTCAGTAGAGCACAGCTGTGTTGCTGCAGATCAAGTACCAATAACCTGAGCTTTGAGATGTTGCCTCAGCAGTAATACCAAGGCAATAAAAATAGAAGAGACTGTCTAAAAGTGAAAATTAAGGAAAAAGGGCCTGTATTCTCCCTGCAGGAGTAGAGGCAAAGCAGTCTTTGATTTAATTTCTTTATAGTTGCAGCTGAATTTGTAACTTCTGGGGTTCATAAATGAGAAAAGTTTCTTCCACTATTTCTAAAAGGCTTTTCAAGAGGGGTTATTGTCTTTTGAGAATACTTACCTGATAATTCAACAAAACTCTTTACCTTGAGGTTTCAGTTATTACATTTTTATGTTACATATGAGCACAGTTCCAACTTTAACTATGGTGTGACTACTTTGACCTGAGATGAAGGTGCCTTTTTATGCAAAGCTCTCTGGTTTGATCAAAACCTAGCAGAAGCTTCATCAGCTTTGTCATTTCAGTATCTTGTGAACATGTGACTCAAAAGCCTAGACTGGATCTCAGTAAGGCTTTGCAGTCTGTAACGCTGGACAGAAATAGTTTGGCATGGTTCCTATTTTTGAAGAACCTCTGGAAGACAAAATTTGATGTGTGAATGAATGAACAGGCAGGAGTTGCAGCAGAAGACAGTTCTGCCTGCCAGAGATGTGGAAAGTTGCATCTTTTTGATGTGCAATTTCTTCCTCTGCTACTACTCAGGAAACTTAGGCAACCAAATCTGAGTGCTTCTAATTTTTTGATACCTGAAGAAATCATGATGAACTAAATATTATGTTACAGCTAGAGTTTGACTTTAAGACTTTTGTGAAGCAAACTCAATCTTTTGGAACATCTTGTTATTGCTACTTTTTTATGATGTCCATGGTGCTGTGAAAGTATCCATGGTCTGTGAAACTGATCCCAGTTTGTGTGAATTACTCATATAATGGATGAATTAATGTTGAAATGATAGCTGAATTTATTTAAAGAAATACTTTTTTTGTAGAAGGGGATTATGGCTTTGAGAGGTTATCTGCTCTTGTGATATTTAATAGTAAATCTAGTTTCAGTGAAATGAACTCATTAAACCGCATGAATTTGCGTCTTCTGCTACATATGTTTGTACCTTTAAAAAGCTGTGGTTTAAATGCTAACTTCATTGTTTCTAAATTGGGCCTCCTCATGCCTGTTGCTTTACAAATAGTAAGCAGTGTTAGAAATTAGAAGCTGAGCTAATGGTTCTGCACCATAGTTTAGGGATAAAATTACATGCAATCCAGCCTCTGTGATGATAAATATCGCTGTTTGCTAGTCATATTGCTTATTTCTGGTTTAGTTTCATTTGGTATGCTCTACTATGATGAACACTGGATTATGTTCCAGTCCTAAGAGCTAAAGCATATCTAGTGCTCCATATTGCATATCCTCTTTATGCTACCTGTTTTACAGTGGTGAGGCTGAATGCAATGCAAAGAAATATTTGTTGTCGGCTTCTGGTAGTCATTCTTGTAGGTTTTTAGAGATTATAGTTAAATTTTGCATGGTCATCTGTTATGACGTATGGCTCGTTTTCTTGTCTGTAATTAATTTGTGCTGCATTTAAAAATGCAGCACATTCTGTCTTATGGCAGAGATTTTCTTGTGAGGAAAATGGAAAAGCAATGGTTTTGTCTGTATTTTCCCAAAAGAATACTAACTTGCTTCTTTATCTGATATTGCCATGTGAAGGATAATAAAGTAGATAAAATGGGACTTTATGTATTGCAGCTTTACTGGTACACCAGAAGGCCAGGATGGAGCGACTTCAGCGAGAACTTGAGGTTCAAAAGAAAAAGTTGGATAAACTAAAAGCAGAGGTCAATGAAATGGAGAATAATCTAACACGAAGGCGCCTGAAAAGATCGAATTCTGTTTCCCAAATTCCGTCAGTAAGTTGAAACGTCTGTAGGCTATCAGCCTAAACCACAAGTGTGGTCTATCACAATAAATTGAAGGAAGAGTTGTTCATATGTTGGCAATATACTAGTGGCAGGCAGTATATATAGAATTAAGCTGGTAAACAGTGTATCTTAGAGTAAAGACTAAATATGCATTATTTAACCACAACCTTGCAGTTCACTAATTGCTTTGTGAAGTATTGCTTTTAAAGGCAGTCACAAAAGGTTTGGCCTGCTAGTCCTTTCTTATGTTCCAGACTACAATTTAATACTTTCCACACCAAGTATTTTTTGGTCTTTATGTGTATACCAATCTCAAGGAAATGATTTAATGCACCAGTTTTCAGTGCATTCAGCCATTGATTTGGTGGACCATTGGCTATGTCCTGACCACAGCCTGGAGTTGTTCAGTCAGCTCTGAAGTCTGATGTGAGAGAATTAAGTGGGTTTGAAAGATTTTTGTAAGGTTATGCTTGGATTAAAAGAAAGGTGGTCATAAGGGAAGATTTTTAATCTTCATTTCTGAAATAACTAAATTCTGTCTACCTTTGTGTGAATGATAACTGTTAATAAAGTGGGGAAATTTAGTCTAACAGGCAGATTTATTTTTCCAGCTGGAAGAAATGCAACAGTTGAGAAGTTGTAACAGACAGCTGCAGATAGACATAGATTGCCTAACCAAAGAGATTGATCTTTTCCAAGCAAGAGGTACAGTATGTCTTAGTACATCAGCAACTGTAAATGTTGATTTTTTTTTTCTTTTTTTCACTGTCTGCATTTATCAAAAGAGTCTGTGTTATAAGTGATAGACACTGTTTGCAAAATCATCACATTAGTTTGAGCAAAACCATGGAAGTAACTGTCCTTTATGCCTGTTGTTTTTGTTGGCTTTATGATTTTCCTAATCCCACAGTCATTCCTAATTCATACTTGGCTCAGAAGAGAGAAACTTGTGATGCCATTTACTTAATAAATGCTGAGGAGAAAAATCTGGTTATCTGAGTATCAAAGCAAGAGAAAAAGTTTTTTAAAACATACAACTATGGACACATATGTGTCCATCTCTCTCTTTTGGTTTCCACGTCTGTCTATATTCAGCCTCTCAAGTTAGCAAATATAATCTACAGTTACAATTTCCAGTGTGCTCTGCTCCTCCCGCTTTCCTTGTCTGCAGGGACACAGCCTTTGGTCATGAGGGTGAAATTATGAGACAGCTGAGCCAATTCAAGAGCTGCCAACAAGAGGTCCCGTTCTCTTCCTGCTTCCCTCTCATGCCACTTACTGAGCTCTGGCTCTGTATTAGTCTTTTAGACCCTTTGCAGAGCTGATTCTGTCCATGAGCCAAGCAAAAACTGTTGCATTGCTGGAAGAGCTTGTTACAGCTCATGTGAGGGAGAGGCACGGGTAGGGAGAACTGAGATAGTGAGAGGGAAGGAACTAGTACTTCCCACTTTCAGCAGCAGTGAGCTGTTAGGTCAGTTCAGACATGAGACATGGAAGTTCTCCTTCAGATAATATACCTGCAGTTAAGGAGAAAGTAGACAGGTGTACTGAATGTAAAGCTGTACTAAAAACCTGACCTGACATAGAATGTTTAAATTGTAGGTGATTTTTTTTATCTGCTTGTTACAGGAAATTGGATGTAGGACTTCCTCTGAGTATTAATTCTAAGCACGTATAATACACTGCATAGTAGGTAACACATCTCTGAGTATAGCTGCAATTTAGAAAAAGCTGAAATTGACTAATAAAATAGTGTTAAAGCATAGCAGAAAAAGATACCTTTAAGGACTTTAGTCTGCTGGATTCTGTCTCTACTTTAGATTGCATATTTTGGGCAATAAGTTCCTTAAAATGTATTGTTGACATTGCTAATATCTCACTTGGATCTGCATTGACACCTTAATATAAAAGGTGATAAGGGAATAATAGTACTGTTACAGAATTACTGCCAGAAAAAAAAATTGACATGCTTCCCTACTCAGTTTTATTTTTTTAAACTGCTGCACCTTTTTTTTTTTTATTTTTAGGACCACATTTTAATCCCAGCGCTATTCATAATTTTTACGATAATATTGGATTTCTTGGTCCTGTGCCACCAAAACCCAAAGGTATTGTACTGATAAAATTTGGATTTAATTCAAATATTTGGTTTGCATCTGCTATTAAGTTCTGATTTACAAATCTAGTTTAAATGTTGATTATGAAATAGATTACTTCAAAAGTATATGAACCTTTCATTTTATTAGTATTGGCAGTAAATATGCTTCTGTTTGCTCTTGTTTCCTTTCTATTCATACATTCAGGAAAGAGAAGTATATTAACTGGATTATGTTAAAGATGGATAATATATTGGAAGTAGTTTAAGTAAATAGAAGTATCCGTCTATAAAACTGAGCATAAGGTACATTGCTTAGGGATGACTGAAACTCACTTATATGACTTTATTATTGTTTGTGATGAAGAGTGGATTTCCTTACATGTACCAATAACTCAGTTTGGTTACCCTGACTGGATTTCCTGGCTGCTGTAGAATTCATATTAACAAATTACATGAAAGCCTCTTCTGAGTATTATTACATATAGTTCTAGCTAGTTTAAGAGGAAAATAATGTAGGCCGGTAGGGCAGTCAGTATTGCTGAATATTAGCCAGCCTTAAACATTCTGCTTGTCATTGTTTTGTACATTACTTCTTTTTTTCCCTCTCGGGTTGTCAAACAAAGCAGAATAATTACGTCTTGTGTGTTACATAAAACAGAGAATGAAATTAATGTTTGCAACAGCATCATACTATGAACTTTAGACAGACCACCAAGTGCAGTAGATAATCCACTAATGTTTCTGTGCAATCTTTCTGTGCAGGAAGTTCTCCACGTAATATATGTGTGTGATTGGTCCTTATCATGTGCAGTAACTGTTGTTACAGAATCTCATCTTACAGATTTCTGACCGTTCTGTATTGTAAAATGGTCTAGATAAATAGAACTTTCTTTGTCTTCCACACTGCTTGTAACATCTCCAAACTGATACTGTTTTTCATGCTTTGTAAAGCTCTTTTTTTATCTTTTATCTGAGCTGTTAGTGAAAATACTGACTAATCCATGCACAGTCCTATGTTACAGCTGAACCATGAAGAATTTATAAGAAGTTCTGTCAATTATTTATTTACTGTAGTTCCCTTTACAGTAAATAAAAACTAACCCATCAAAGAAGAAAATTTAAATTAATTTTCTGTGACTAGTTGTTAACTACATTGGCTTGTCTTCTAGGAACTCCTAAATTTAAGTGTTTGATTCAGTCTTGAAAATGAAAAATTAACCGTGACTGGTTTATAAACTGCTGAAGTCCCTTTATCAATTGTCTGTCTTTCCTTCTTTCTTCTTAAAAAAGTATCACCGGTGTATCTTAGTTGTTCATTAACTAATTCTCAGTTAATTTTAAGCTTCAGTTTAACTGTCACAGAAGCTTTGACTTAATCCACAATTACTGCTGTTCCCAAAAGAAAGAAAAATAATTCTTCCTGCAGTTGTGATCACTACCGTTGTACTTCATGAAGGTCTTATTGTCATTTTGCGGCAACTGCCGTTGTCTAGTTGCTGATGAGATGTTCTGCAGTTGAAATAATGGGCTGAAGGACTTTGCAGTTGCCTAAACTGGGAACCCTTAACTTGAAAAGTCACTCATCTGTCTTTTCATCTTTTTCATCCCTTTTCTCTTCTTTTCTCTGTTAAAATAGTCCAACACATCATGCAAAAAGGTGCACTTGTATGGTTAGCAGCATTACTCTGTAGCATGACAGAGCCAGACAGTTTTTTCTTTATTGTATCTGCCTGCTGAGCTGGCTTGAGGAAGAACTGCGGATACTCATTCTAGGGTCAAAAAGTTAAACATGTCAGAAGGTTACAGAGCATTTACTTCTTGTCATAATGAATTTTAGACCTCAGACTTCTAAATCTTGTGCCTGTTTCCTGTGCTGATTAATTTCTAAATTTTATCTCCTTTTCTTGCAATAGCTTTGAACTGAGGGAGGAGAGGAAGAAAGCGGAGTGAAGGGATGGGAAACTTGCTTTTTATAGTTTCACCTTGTGCCTTTTGGCTGACTTACAATCAGTCTGTAGTCAAGGGGGTGGTAAAAAGCTGCTTCTGTCACTTGTAATAACTGTGCTGTTCTCAGAGGAACAAAATAGTTCTCAGTTACTGAAAAAAAAAATAATCTCAAAATTCTTTCCATACTGTTCTTGGTTAGTAACTTCTTATCTTATCTCTTTCATGTCACAGATCAGAGGTCCATTGTGAAAACACCAAAGACTGTTCCAGACACAGATGAAGATGAGGGAGCTCAGTGGAGCTGTACCGCCTGTACTTTTTTAAATCATCCGGCCTTAAATCGCTGTGAACAGTGTGAAATGCCAAGGCATTTCTGAGCCAACAGGCCCATTACCTTCCGTAAAACCACAGCAAACATATGAGGAATTATCCAGTCATTGGGGGGCAAAAAAAGCATTTACATGTAGGATTTTGTAAAATCTAAGTTGTGAGGAGACGGTATTTTGCTAATGTTCAGTGTCAGCCCACAGAGCAAGCAATACCTCAGTGTTGTGCCGCAGGCAGTTGAAATGGACCAGCTGAAGGGTAATCTGCTGAAAGACTTGCCAGCTGCCTAAGCCATGTACAGTATTACCAGTGTCCCAGTAACACACACCACGTTCAGTGCCTGGGTGTTGCCCATCCTCTTCTTTGCCCCGATGTCACTACTGAATTTTGACAGGGGAAGGGAATAGAGTGCTAGTGTTTTTGTTTTCAGAGCTCTCAGTGAAACACTACATGCACAGAGGAGATCTTAAAAGGAACAAGGTTTAAATATTTAAACTGTTTGCTGCCACATAGTGCCTTCGATAAAGGGAAGAACTTCGCAAATCAGTGGTACTCTGCCTTGTCTTCCCTGAAAACATCTCTGTGAAGCCAGAAATCAGTACAATTATGTCTAAAGATGAAAAGGAAAAACTGCATGCGTTGTCTGTACAATACACACAGTGAAATACCCCAAAGCTTTTCCTACTGTACATAGCTCTAGAGCCTGCTTTAAGTGATTTCTTTTCTTCACCTTTATTATTTTCTTGTAATTCTGTATGTATAGTGTAATAGTCTTTTTGTTAACTTTCCTTTTTTTTCCCTTTAAGTGATTAAGCACGATCATGTCCCTTTTTTTAAGCTTTTATCTGAGAGAAGCAATGCCTTAAAATAAGAGCATTAATAAGAAACTATGCACAAAATAGCTTTCCTCTGCTCATTCTGTACATTGCTCTTGTAAATGCTGATGATCTGTGAAGACCTGCAGATGCAGCGTGGTAAAAATGCAGGAAAAGTTGGAAGAGTTATGCATATAGTTCACTCTGTACACTGAGTTTTACGGTGGGTGACACAAAGGTAGCATTTTGTCTGGCATGAGGAAACTTTATACTAGGAAACTTTCAACCCACCAACAGATCAGCATCCGAGTTGAGCTTGCTTCATCTGCTGGGTGTCTTGCAGACTCCTGAAGAGAGATTCGTTGGGGAAGTACATACAGTGCCAAAATCAACAGCAGCAGCATCGTACAGCTTTGTTCAAGGACTTTAAATGCTTTCCTGTTTTGGCAGCCAGTTTCTAAACCTGACTTTGTGGAGAAGTCTCATATTTATAGAAAACAAGGATAGCAATATTTAGGACAACTGAAATAAAAGCTGGAAAAGAGAAATCAAACAGACTTGAACACTGAAGCAACCTCAAGCATCTCTTATATTTTGATGGTCTATTTTTTTAAGGAAAATACTCACATGATCGGGGATGTATGTAACCGAGATCAAGAAAATGGAATTCCAGTACAATATGCATGAAAGACGGCACGCAAAGAATTATGTAGCAGCAGCACTTAGCGTGAGGCTGGAGGGAGTGCTAACAATGTAGCAAAAGATAAAGTAGACTGTCACCCACTGTAAACATCTACCAGTGGACACTTTTATTAGGAGTTTTACAAGTGATCTATGTGAATGCACAGAGGCCTTTGTTTTGAAGGCTTTACAATTTTTTATGTGGGAAGAAAATGTCAATCCCAGGTAATTAGGCAGTAGACCCAAAGCACTTGCATTCAATGCATTTTGTTTATAAAATGAGGCCTTGTTTTTCAGCTTCATCTGCAGTTCTATGTGAAGATTGACAAATCAGTTTTTACCTGTTTATTAATAAAACCTAATTTGGATATCTTGAGTTGATGGTTTTGTGATTTAGCTGGGTAAACTGCCTTTGTAACAGATAAGTTATTTATAAAAATTAAAAAAAAAAATTATATTCTAATGTTTTCTTCTGTGATTTGTTTGCTTTTTCCATGCTGTGGAGCAACAGAATACTCAACGGAACAGTAAGCATGAACAGTATTAAAAGTAGGATGATTTCTTATGACCAGAGTTTTTACTTAAGCTTTTGTTATGTAGAACCTTGTGTCTCTCCTCCCAGGCACTGTTCTGTTTAATTCAGGGAGGGTACGGAATGTATTTCATATGTTGCACTGACAAGATGTTTCCTGACCAAAGACCAGTTCTCTTAACTCATAGACTAATAAGCTGGACAGAGGCCCTTTTTACTTCATGCTTAAGGGGTTTACGATTTTAAAAATATTTTTCTAATCAAAATGGGTAACCACTTTGTCCAGGGCAATAGATGATATACTTACATTAATATAAGCACAGTTTAAAGATGAACATGGTTAAACTGTTTTTTGATGCTGTGTATATAAGTGCTGCGAGATGTGCAGTGTTCCTACACGTCTTTCCCCCATGGACCCTGTCTTAGCAGACATTCAATACATGGAGTTGGGCTTTCCTGAGACATGGTAATGCTGTGTAAACAGTCCTTCAGGACGCCTCTATAAACAGATCTAGCAAAAAGGTAACTGTAGATCCAGTAAAAAACATTCCTTAACTCATGCAACTGGAGTGCCTTAATCTGCAGTGGGAAATGAAGTGATTGGAGCAAGGAGGCCACCTGTACTTAAAAAGCAAACAACAAACTACAGTCAGCTGTGGGGTGGAAAGAGCATATTTGGAAAATAGGCAAGATGGAGTTCTGCTCATTTTATGAAATGCATATTTGATCTTTTCCCTGCATTTATTTGAGAGTTTATTTTTCTGAAGGGAAAAAAAATACTTATATCCTTGCTCCAGTTAGCTATGTGGAGCCATCCACACAGTGTGAGTGTGTATTGGGCAGTCTGTTCAATGAATGATCCTGAAATAGTGGGATAAGAGAAATTATGTCTCCAGTGTCACCTCTTCCACAGACTTTTGTCTTCACCTTCAGGGGTTTTATATTCTTTGTGTATTTCAGGTCGCATGTATCATCAGCACTTCCTTCAAGCTGATGCTGGTATAGTGACATATCACTATAGTATGTCTTCATTGGTTTCAATTTAAAGGATGAAATAGGACTGGATTTCACTGCTGATTTTTTTTTTTTTATTTTTTTCCTCAGGATAACTATAAAGAAATAAACATTTGCTGTAAGCTTAAACTTTGTATTGCAGACATCAGTAGTGTATCTTGGATGCTGATTTATTACTTGATTTTCTCTACTATCTTTGTCAGACATCTCTGTAACTGTAAAAAACCCCCACTTTTTGACAGGAAGGCAGCTCCCCTCCTGGGTTTCAGAGATGCTCCTGTTTTTTGTGAATGCTGAAGATTATCACTTGATCAAGTTTCAGAACTGGGGTAACATTAAAAATGTAGCAGCAGAACTGAGACAAAGAGATGTTAACAGGCTATTGTGTGTCATCATCTCTGTGGAACTGACTCCACCTTGCTGCCTTTCTAGATAAATTAGAAAAACCTTTGTCTCGTGCAGTGTTCACTCAGTAGAGTTGTTCTGTTGCCTGGGAGTGTGGTTGGGTGTGGCACCCATGAAATTCAGATTAATTGTGAGATTTTGTGTCTTCCGTCTCAAGCTAATAGTAGATTGGTTTGAAAGCTGCATGGTCAGTATTTGTGCCTGTCTGTGTATTTGCATTATCTGTGTGAATTTAATCAATTTTGTGATCTGCAAATGTCTACCTTCAGTGTATTTTGTAGACGACCAGGGACAAAAGTATCCTTATTGGTACTGCATTTCTTCAATCAAATTCCTCTACTTTGAATGTACATTGGAGCTTGGACACAAAGGGAGACTTGATTAAAGACGTAGAACAAATAATTAAAAAAAAAAAAAAAAGCCAACTACTGAAATTTACTGAGTATTTACTGTTTTCAATACTATCTTGGAATTCTAAGATGGGAGTGTTGCTACAAAGCACTGACACAAACTTTCCAATACAGTTAATTAACAGCATATATAATGCAGCTTGTGAATGCACAGCAACTCCTAGGAATATTTAATTCTAACTTTAGCAAGAAAAATGCTAATTTTTTTATCTCTTTATTTGTTAAAAATACCCTTTTAAGTTGAACGGAAAATAGAAATTAGCTTTAAACTTTTGATTCCTTTCATTGGTACAGAGTAGAACGATTACAGTGTATTCCTTTTTTAAGCCTGACTGCTTGAATAGCTCTTTTATTGCTTACTTTGAGGAACAGTCTTTGATTTTATGTAGTCCAAAATGTCTTGTAAGGTTCATATTTTGAGGTGCGTTGTTTTAATGGCTTTGAATTCTATGACTTTTTTTCACACTGGTTATAGGAGCACAGTGCCAGTACAATTTTGATGTAGTTGATGTGGTAATGAATGGAGATGATGTATATTGAGCATTTCTAGTGTGGTTTTGTCTTAGTAGGTATCGGCAGACCACATCCAGGCTGTGACTGATAAGCTTTGCCTAACTTCAGGTTCCTACTGCAAGTGATTTAAAATCCAAGGCTAAGAAATACTGTGGTGGAGACACCAGGGAAATGTCTGTCTTTTGTTCTTCATACGCAGAAGCAAGTGGTGTTGCTTTTCTTGCACCCTTCTGTAACATGCAAATTGAAATGTGGCAAACACGAGGCCTCAAGGCTGGAAAAGGATGTACTAGAGGTTCACAAGGCTTTCATAAGAAAAAGACAGTGGGAAGCAAGTCCCGAGTGCCTCATCTGGGTGGTACACAGCTGCTTACCCACAGCAGAGGAGAGGGGCCTGCATTTAAAAGGGGTTGTTCTTCCTGAATGGTGTCGGAAGTTGGGCACCAATTCCTTAAAACAGTCTCAAAAGAAGGACCAGGGCATCAGTAATTCTAGATTAGCTTTGTACCATCGTACTACAACAACAAACCCTTTAAAGTTGTGTTTTCTCATTAAGGTGGTAAATCTAGAAGTGAGTTCAAAACAGGTGAATGAGTATTCATAGCTCTTCTGAGGTGACAGGAAACGTTTCAAATGAGAGAATGAGTGTTTGTTCAGAAAGAAAACTTGATTACAAAAGTTATCAGCCCTAAAACATTAAATAAAATATAGTTTTATAGTGGATTTATGTTGATCTAAAATTATAAGCAAAGCAATGTTTGTATGTACAGCAGATACAAAAAGATATTTCATTTACAAACTGCTTATTTATAGTAGTAACTCTGTACTTCACAGTTAGCTGTAAATTGGGGACCCTTTTTTCTTTATTATTTGGGCTTTTTAATACAGATTTAATATTTGATATTTCATGTCCTGCATTCTGGATAAAACAAAGTGGGTTGGACAGATTTGGTTTTTTTACCAAGTCTTTTCTCATTTTTGCTCTTGTTTCTTATATTTGTTTTGTGTTAGGCAAATTTCCAAAATTACTTGTTTAGTGCCTTGCCTTATGGTCATGGAGACTTACTGTCACCTTATCTAGGGAGCTGCTGTTTGGAAGAAAGATGTAGGAGATACTTGGATGTGTTGTACCCCTTCCCACTACTCTGGTTACTTTGGGGCTGGAGCTGACTGGGAAACTGTGGACAGTAGTGAAAAACAGTGTGAAATGCCACTTAAAAGGCATTTGACCAGAAGTGTCATAGAATCATTGAATGGTTTGGGTTGGAAGGGACCTTAGAGGTCACTTAGTTCCAAACCCCCTGCCATGGGCAGGGACACCTTCCATTAGACCAGGATGCTCAAAGCCCCACCTAACCTGGCCCTTGGTTTGTCTAAGGAGACTTGTTAGATTGGTCCATCTCAGTCACTGGCTCACTTTTGAAAGATCCTCTGTTCTTGTGGCCTGGCAGCTCTGTGCCAAGAAGGGAGCAGAATGTAAACCCAGCATTTAGCTATTCCCTGTGCTTTTTTTCATCTCTGTTCTTATCTCTGCCTCTGTCTTTTCAGCATTCCTTTTCTCCGACTCTAATTAGAGACTTGTACAAGCACTGAAGCCAAGTTTTGTAGCTATCCAATAGCTACAGTGAAAAATTGGATTAAAACTGGGATACATCTTTTGTTTTCTTTCATGAGCCTTTTTCTTCCCTCTGTGTTTTGGGGCCAGAAATCGAATTTAAATATAACCTGAGGAAAGAAAATACTGTTCTTCCAGCAGAGATATTTGGCACAATTATCATGAGTTGTCTTTTCTGCCAGCAAGAATCACTCTTTGGTAGCCAGTGTCTACAGATTATATTTGCTGTCATAGAGAGGTTGTTGGATGCTGTCACTGGACATCCAGCTTGAAGTCAGAATGGTTTGATGCTGTGTCACAGCCTTGCTCAGTGGTTTGGGGAGAGTTGTGTAGGTCCTTGTCTGTCTGTTCCGTAGCTGCAGTATGACCTTTCTCACTTCTACACTGTTTCTTCTGCAATTCCCCTGCAATTGAGAAAACATCTTTTCATGTGTTCTGTCCACGCTCCTATACGTTAAGGTTTTGAAGAAGTGGAGCTGTGTGCTAGAAGGTCATACTCGGTTGCTGCAACTAAGCTGCTGCTGGGCTTGAGTTAAAAAAAAAAAAAAAAAAAAAAAAAAAAAAAAGGCAGCGTGACTCTTGGCTTTGGAAACCCTTCATAGTCTTTGGCACAGCTACCCTGTACATGAGAAAGAAAATGTCTTGTTAGTGCTTTTTGAGCCGAAGGACATGACAAAAGCTTTCCCTCCTTAATAATGATTAGTAATTTGGGTTTTTTTCCTGCTGAGCTTGATACTTTTAAATTAACTGGCTTAGGCTTTTTGAACCCCTAAGGAAAACCAAGTGCTGTGCTGCCTGGCCACTGTTCTGCCCCTACGAGCTTCACTTCTGGCCCTGGGAGTCTGGACTAAATGAAACAGAGCAGCCAGCTAGCATGGGCTGGGGCTGAATTTCCTTTTGTTAATGGACCCTGCAGCTGCCCTGATGGATCTCACCAGGCAGGGCTTTTCTGCCAGCTCCACAGCCCTGGCCGTCAAGCTGCACCCTCCAACTGCATCTGTAGTTTTGCTCTGAAAAAACAAACTTAACCATTTTTCAAGGCAGCTGTGATGTGTTCCAGTTCTCGATGCTTCCTGAAAAAAACAGTAGAGTTGAGTGATGGAGAGAGATACTTCTCGTGAGTTACAGTTGCACCCAAAGCAACAGTTAAGCATAGCAGTGCCATATGATGCGGTGCTTGGACGTTTTCCTTCCCACTTTGAGAGCCCAGGAATGTTCAAAGTGGATATAAGTAATGTGCAAAGGTATGTCTTGACATAGTTTTGTTGAAAAGTGCATCATTCATCTCCTAAACTATTGCTTTGCATTGGTTTTCATTCTCTTAACTTCCTGTCTTTTCATCCTGTTCTTTTTCTGGACCAATCCCTATATCCCAATAGCAAGATTGAACCTGTTGATTTTTGACTGTGTACAGTGGTTGAGTTCAAGACTTGAATAAGCATCTAGATCCCAGTGGAACATCAGTCTGTCACTCCCTGGCAGACATGCTTTTCTCTTGGTTTTTAAAACACCTCTAGGAGTCATAGTACTGCCCCAGAAGGTGGTAGGCTGCCATGTGTATCTTTTAATTTCACATGTGAAATTCATCTGATGCAACTAAGGCAAAATGCATTAGTAATGCCTCAGAGTGGGGATTGCATCACACCCTCCCCCCCACACACTCCCAGCTGGAAGTGTCCTCATTACTTGTTTACAGTGATGCTCCCATTCTCTGTGGAGCTGTTAATGAGCTATGAATCCTGTGTTCTGGCATCAGAATGGCACACCCTCCCTAGGGGCAACAGGGAATGGCTAATCTCAGCACTGCCCATCGTTAGGTCACAGCTGCTGTTTTCTGATTAGTGCAGGAGCGTTTTCACTTTCGAAGGCAAAAGGAAGTTATCAAGGGGTGATTTAATACTTTTTCTGAATTTTATAACTCCAGCTAGATCTTAGGAAGGTAACACAGTTCATTTCACATCACAGTGGGCTTCTGCTCTTACTGCCATAACCTAATTTATTTTCATTTTGTTTTAAGAGTACAAGCATTTAAATCCAACCTTATAAAGACCAGTGACTAGAATGCACCAGTGAAGAAACTGTTAGGTAAGGGCCTGACTAGGTGGCATACCTTGGATTGCTCAGGGGCTTGTTATGTCTGTCATTAGTTGTCTGTTAGCAACTCCTATGTGAGTCTCTAAAGCCTCAGTCATCGCTCATGTTTGACAGAGCTTGCTTTCTGTGGTCTTCTCCACCCCGAAACCCTCCTGTAGTGTGTTTAGCTACAAAAGCTGCTCCATACCTGTAGTTTCTCTTGGCTGCCTCTGGTGGGTTTTTATCTGGTGGTTTGAGAGAGTGCCTGCCAGCTGTCAGGACACAGGCACAGTTAGCTCTCCATGTCCTCGAGCCAGCATGCTTGCTGACCTTTTCCAGATGTTTTTTTCACAGGCCTCCAGTATCTGAGTCAATGGAATTTGCTTTTCCTGCTGTTTTAGCCCTTTCCAGTCAGGAGCAGATAAACCTGCTGCAGTTCTGAGAGGTGTTATACCATGTTATGGGCACGGGGAACTCCCAAACCATGTGTTTTCTCATTCTCTCTCGTCTTTCCTGCTAGCGCGTTTGATGGTGCAGGGCTTGATGTAATGCACACATGCTGCTGAGTCACCCCTGAGCTGGCAAAGGTTTTATTGTACTCTTAACCCAATACAGAGTGTCTGGTCCCTGGGCAGGCAGGAGCGAAGCTGATGTTTCCTGCTTCCTTCAGAATCACATCCAGGCCAGCGTAGGGGAATCTTTGCTTTTAGCTGTGTGCAGCTTTCAGTGCAGGTTTCCCTGTGCTTCAGGTGCCATGTACTGCAGAGCGGTGTTTCCAGGCTGGGCCACGGCAGCACCCTGGCAGTGTTTAGCAAAAGCCCGTGTGCACGGAATATCCTGAGTTGGGAGAAACCCACCAAGATAGAGTCCAGCTTTTGGCCCTGTTCAGGACACGCCAAGAATCATATCATATGCCTGAGAGCTTTGTCCAAATGCTTCTTGAACTCTGTCAGGCTTGGTATTGTGACCACTTCCGTGGGGAGCCTGTTCCAGTGCCCAACCACCCCTCTGGATGAAGAACCTTTCCCCGATAGCCAACCTAAACCTCCCCTGACAAAATTTCAGGCCATTCCCTCGGGTCCTGTCACTGGTCAGCAGAAAAGAGATCAGTGTCTGCCCCTCCTCTTTCCCTCACAAGGAAGTTGTAGACTGCAGTGAGATCTCCCCTCACTCTCCTCTTCTCCAGGCTGAACAGACCAAGTGACCTCAGCTACTCCTCACAAGGCTTCCCCTCAAGGAGCCCTCCTTTGGACGCTCTCTAAGAGCTTATTATCTTTCTTATACTGCAGTGCCCCAAACTGCACACAATATTCAAGGTGAGGCTGCACCTTATGGGTCTTTTGGGGTGCCAGCTCTGTATTGGTGCAATGTAAGTTAATATTGATACATCATAAAATACATATTTGTATTTATACTAGAATTTATTATATATAAATATAAAATATATTTTTCTAAATAAGAGATCTATACATTGTAAAATTGTCTGTGTTTTCTGGAAGATTTGCTTTGGAAGTTGTTCAAGAAGGGATGGGGATGCCTTTTTTTTTTTTTTCACAGATTCTGGTACATATGGCATTCAGAAGGCATGTGTAACTTTTGTGATATCGTTACTAATGGCTCTGATGTAAGTCTGCCTTGAAAGGGGATTAACTGCATTCACCAGAACAGAAAAAAAATGTATGGAGCCCTGAAAACCTAGAGCTGGATACCACAAATGCAGTAGTTAAAGCAGGCCTGAATAAATGAAAACAAATACGGCACAGCATTTGGAATCATCTGCTGGCCTGTGGGCAAATACAGGCTCCATCAAGCGGCTCAGGAAATCTCTGCTTTCAAGCCAGCATTGCTGCTTTGCTGGTGAGGTGATAGCTGGACCTAAAAGGTTATTTGTGCCTCTGGCAAGGAGCTCAGAAACAAGGCTGCAGGCAGGTTTCACATAGCTGTGAGCTCAAGCCTGTAAGTGCTGAGTTGCACATCCAGCCTCTCCCTGGCTAACGCAGAATTTTATTTTCAGTTCTGTGGAGATGTGGGTGCATAACCCAACTACCCAGCTTTGGGCAATTGTACAGCTGTGGTGACCCCACTCCGTAAAAATGCAAGGAAAGAAGGTGTAAAAGGAATTCAATAGGAAATTGTGGCATTTTGAATTGTTCTGGGAGAAGCTTTCCCCCTCGCCCCTACCCCTGAATCCTGCCTTACAGTTGCATGCTGGGAATATTTGTTGCATATCTGCCTAACTGTTGATTGACACATATACAAGATAATAAACTTAATTAGTTAAAATCCCATGTGTTCTGATTGCCTGCTAATATCCAGAGTACACCTGGAAAGACTTTAGAGATAACGTGTATAAGGCAATGCTATCTGGGCTTGGAGAGAGAGTGTTTTTCCAATTAATTTCTGCCTAAGGATTGGCTGTGATACTTATCCAACTGGCAAACCTAGTTTCAGATTTCAGCTTTAAAATATAATTGGCAGCTCAGCAAATTCATAAAATTGATCCCCATTCACACTTATTTTTGGCTTGCATTAAGAATGTGCCAACCTGGAACTCTAAACTTAACCCCGAGTGACTTTCCCAGGGCTGCTGCCCTGAAAGGAAAGCCTGGCAGCAGCGCCTGGGCCCCAGCCAAGATAAATCCTGAGCCGCCAATGGCAGGGCAGTCATAGCTTGAACTGCAGGTGAGGCGGGAATAAAAAGATGGAATAAAAGGTGGATTTTGCAAAATGTCCCCTTTCTGAAACCTGTTATTCTGCATTTGACGCTCACTGCTCCACAGCCTGACACAGTGCTGCAGCTTCTAAGACTGTCTGAGCTGCTGTGTGTGCTTTTGGGGCTGCTTAAACATAAAACACAGACCAAAATCAAGGTGTGGTGTAAATGCCTAACAGTACCATGTGTTTCAGCTCCGTGTACAAAGCAGCAGATCACAGAAGCCGACAAAATCATTTCAGATGGTGTAATCAAGCCTCACCCACAAGTACGTGCTTTCTTTTAACCTGCAGGAGCCTCTCTGGCCAGGAGGCCAAGGCAGAGTTGATTTCGTGCTGAGCAGAGCTGAAACTCTGCCGCACAGCCCTCCAGCCTGTGCTGTCGTGTCGGTCCTGTTCCATGTGCAGATGAAGGGCAACTTCTGCTGATGGGATTTATGTGAGTGGACAGGACCGGCCTCTGAAATTCAGCCGTGGAGCAACAATTAATGTTTCTAGTGCTACCACATTGACACCTTGTGGTGAACTTGGCCATCATGTTTTTTAAAAATACATTATTGGATGTCAATTGCTAGACATTTCCTAGAGGCTTCCACTTGGCTGTGTATACTTTTTCTTTCAACAACTCTACTTAAGCCTCCTTGGACAAATTGAAATATTAGAACATCAAAGAGCAAAGTGCAGAGACTGACCTAAACCAGTCTCCCAAATACCATCCCCAGTTGCATATCAGTATTGCAGAAGATGAATAGAAATAACCACAGGAGAATTCTTTTTTTACCTTTCTACTGATCTAGAACTTGGATTATCTGCCCATTTTTTTCTATAATATTATGTATTTGACTTCAGCTGAAACTGATATTCACTTTTTCCCTCTTCTTCCAGGCTTAAATATGACCTAAGGAAGATGCTCTAAAGGTTTAAAGATCTTCCATCTGGTTCCTAAGTGAAACCAGTGCTCCAAATCCACCACATGTCATAGATTACATTATGAGTGAAAGGATGTGCAGATACTGAAATTCTTCTCCAAGAATGTTTCCCTGCTGGAAATAACATTTTTACAAGCTTCTGTATTCCCTTCAGCTTCTTCCTAACAGGACCTCCTGTGGGGAAAACTTGGTATTTCTCATTCCAAGGATGGTTTTGGGTAACGCTTATAATTGTCTGCCAATGACTGTGTATATTTTGGCATTAACAAATCATACTCAAGTTTGTTTCCCTGCTAAATATTTCCTCAGTACCACTTTTGGAACAGTGGTGGGATGGACTGCAACCTTTTTCAGGCCATCATGGCACTTATGTTTTTGGTTTCCCTGTAGCTGCACAATGTGGTTTTATTTATGAAGTACATTTTGCCATTTACCATTTCAAGTACTAAAAGGCATCACATTCCTCTGCCTCTCCTGCTGCCCCCCTTAGCAAGCACTGGTTGTTCTTTAGCCTTGTTAGGCAGTTCTTGTCTCTGTGCAGCTCTCCTGACAATGCCAGGAGAATGTTAATTCCTGTAGTAAAACGAAGTCTAATCTGGAAACCAAATCACCAGATGGTGCAGGTATCTCTGTCTTGACTTAGTTTCAATGCTGTAGTTCATTTGGTTGCTAGAGTTGATGCTGCTCCTTATTTAGCAGTTTTCTCAGTTGTTTGGAGTGTCTACAGATATTAGATTACAGCTACTAAATTCAGCAAGCTGCCAGCCACAGGAGAGTTGGACCCACTTTGCTCAGTGTTGCAAGTGTGCAGATGGGTGGCAGCTACCTTGTGCAGTCTTTCTTTGCACAGCAGTTCCCTTCTGAGGTTTAGCCTTACCATATGTGACATTCAGTACTTGCTTCTTCAAGCTCTACCATTCATTATTTTATTTAATTTCTTTTTTTGTCTTTTATTGAGAAAATTTACTTCTGTTTGCCCCATTTGCCTTTTTTATGTTTTGTTGCCTGCTTCTAGTTTGTTTTTTCTTTTGCCATAAAGTGTCCTAATGAGAGTTTGTCTTCTCTATGAAACCAGTAGTGCTAACAACTCCCTTCATTGTACAAAGTAGGAAATATTATGTGAAGGATGAATGTGGCTTTTACAGTAGGATTTAAGGTAGTTAAGAGCATATGGTGGCTGAGTTTCTGCTAGCATCCCTTCTGATCCTTAGAGAAAAGGAAGCTGTATGAAGTCAGCACAAGCACCTATGAATGTAACTGTGCCTCTGTTTCCTTCCCCAAACAGCTTTTGCCGGGAAGACTGCTTTAAGGTGCAATGGGAAAACAGCTTGAGCATATCAGATCTCTGCCAGGCCAAAACCATCTATGTCACGGTTTTAACAGCACCAACAAAACCCAAACCAAACAATATTGGGGGGGGGGGGGAGGAAGAAAGAAAAGAAACCCATAAAACCCCCTTCAGCTGGAGGATGCTATCTGGGCTTGAGCCAGAGGAATATGTGGGACAGCAAGGCAGGAGGTGAGCATGCAGGGAGGGAGCAGGGAAGTGAAGGGAGCTTAAAACTAGAGTTTGGGGTGGCAGTGTGTGCAGATGCATGGTTTTGTGGAGGTGGAAGGAGAGGGTTTGGGGTGGCAAGGTGTTTGGTAACTTGTGCCCCAATCCATAAAGATTGCAATGCAAGTCCTGAGCCCAGCAAGGAGAAAAAAAGGGAAGACGAGGAAACTGTTTGACTCAGTGAAAGAGGAGGAGCCAGCAGTGTGGCCACAGTGAACAGTTCTGATGCTTCTGTTCATCGGCAGATACGCATCATCTGATTTCCTCACTGCGCTCAAAACCGTGCCAGCCCTGAATGCATTGTCTGTCCTAACTTTCTGGCTCCCTGCCTTGAGTGTGCTGTCCACATAAATCGCTGTGTTCACAGCTTTGCTCCACTTGCATGTCTGTTTTGATTGCATTTGCCAAGTCAGCACTTCAGTACATCTTACTAAGGAGTTCCTCTGAGCCTGCTGCAAGGCTTCAAGGCAGCGAGCCCAACTTGGGGTGGAGAAGGGATGTGGCTAAAATGCTATAAAAAAATCCCTTCACTAAAGATTACAAGTCACAGCACTTTCTTAATAATGCTAGTGACAAGTGGTGCTGTAATACTAAACACTTCACGAGAGTTCAAAGCATTCCACCAGCAGATAGGAGGTAGATGCTACAGGAGCCTTGTGTATCCATGAGTGAATGCAGAGGTCTGTCACACTTGGTGCAGTACAGGCCTTACTTGTTCTTCTCTAGCAATCCAACGTTTTTCAGGAGGAGAGAAGTCATGTTCTATTTAGTTGTTTGTGATTAGTTCAAATGTTTGCTTATAAATTGTGCCAGCTCTTATGGGAACTGAGTTAAAATATTATCTAAACTTCTCCGAATAATTGGCAAATACAACTGTTTGATACAGAGCAAGATTATCTACTCCATACACCTTCTTATGGCCTTAATTCTTATGGTACCTAAGCTTACCACAGTAGTAGGCTTGTCACCCATGTTCTGTGAAGGAGAGATTTCTGTACTTAAGAAGAGGGGGGAAGGAGGTACTGTGAGCTGCCTAGGACTGCACGGGGTGCAGAGGATCACCCTCTTTCCCCCTTTTTATGCTGAGAAGTTGTTGCAGGGGTGACCTCCACCCAAGACTTCTCAGTGAAATATTTGTGTATAGTTTCCCTAGCCTCTTGCAAGGGAGAATGTTGGTGGGTTCCTGACTGTTTGGGAACGAGTGAGAGTAGAGAAAGTAAGAGGATTCCCTTTTCTGCCTAGTTGGACTTTTTTTAATCTTAAAATTAACTTGGCAACACCGTAAATCTCCCTTGGGAAAGCAGCCCATCTCCTGGAGGATTGCTCCCGCTGCTTCCAGCTTCTTCCAAAAGAGTCTTGACAACCAAAAAGCAAAGAACATCAAGGGCTTTCTGAGCCTGTTAAGATTTATGGGTTCATTTTCAACTTGGCAGTGAGAGCCAGCCTTAAATGCATCTCAGCAGAGATACCAAATAGCAACAGCCTCCTACCCTGTCTGCACAAGAGCTGCCACCTCCTTTCTGTTAGCAGCCCCTTCCCTTACTTCAGGACCTGACAAAAGCAAAAAGAAATCCTCCTGCTTTGGAAAGGGAAAAGGGCCCTGGAGCATGAACCCCATGTGCTTGTGCTGTGGTGAAATAGCGAAAGGGTCTGTGCTTTCTGTGGGCTTCTGGCCAGCAGCAGAGCTCCTCTGTGTCACAGGCAGTGACACAGAGCTGCTGCTGAGCTGCCCTTCAAACAAAATCTCCATGAGAAAAAACCCTCTGGTGAGCACAAGAGCCAAGAGAAATCAATTTCTGTTTAGCACCAAAGTCTGATTTATTTTCTCAGACACTTTCTCAGCAGAATGCACATTCTATGTGTTTTACTAAAAGATTCCTCAGTAAATAAGACTGAAATGAAAGAAAAATAAGTTCTTAAACATTGAGAGAGGCTTTTGAATGACCACCAAATTTCTGTGCATCCTCAAAGGAAAAGGAGAAAAGCTTATGCACATTTCCAGCAAGCCAAGGGCACCATATAGAGGCTGTGTGCCAATTTTCCTGTAGATTTTTAAATGTTTTCTGTGTTAGAAGACATAGGTACGTTCCAGACATGAAAATAAATGTTGACATGGTACAGTTATATCCTGCTCTGATGCTGTGGTATATTTTCTGAATGCTGTCATTTGGGACTTGCTTTGTTTGAGTAGGTGAAAGGTATTTTTTCCACTCGGCATCACACTTTGTCTGCAAGTGTATAGATGCATAGAGCAGTAGCTGGGAAAGACCTGGTACAGGTTGCAAGGCAAGCTGATGTACCTGGCCCTGCATAGGCACAATGTAGGCATTTAATCCATGAAATGTCTCAGGTTGCTTCAGTGTAGGTGAGGGGCATTGTGTATCTCAGTGCAAATAACCACGGCTGTAGAACTCAAGTACTTTTCAAAGCACTTCATCGGGGTTTTTTGGGGTTTTTTTGGTACAATTTCTATTCTTTATGCAATATGCAGTTGGATAAGTTTATAAGCCATTCTGGCAACCCATATGACATATGGAAAAAACTGTCATGTTCTGTGAAGATAAATTGTATCTCCAAACTCCAAATTATCATTTTCTGGAGCCAACCACATTGTCAAAAGAAATTGAACAGATACAGTATACTTATTTCCTGAAGATTCAATTTTAACACCACCACCAAGAAAAAAGAGCTGGTGGTGGTTTCTAGAGGGAAACAGGTCAAACTATCACCGCTTTCAAAAAGTCCATCGTGTGATAGTGTCACTAAATGTAAATTAAATTACTACTCCCTTTTCAAAAGCAAGAGAATTCCAGCTTCTCAGGGAGGACCATGTTTCATTCCTGCCTGGAACCAACAATACTGATTGCACTTCAGAGAAATTAAATACTTCAGGGTCAGAGAGTTTGAAAATCCCACCTGAATGATGAAACATTTCGGTGCTAAGAGGATTGGAAAACAAACAAAACCAAACACTAAACAAAAGCAAAAAAATTCAAACAAGCCCCAGAAAATAAAGAAGACATTATCCAGAACAAAGTGCTATAGATGAACATTTTATAATGTGTTAAAGCATTTTTAAAACAACATGTCATACTGACATACTTAAACTTTGGTATAATGCCAAGAACCCTCAGGGTCAAACTTAGTATTTGAATTATAACCTGAAGAATTCAGTGGAATAATGCAGAAATTAGCAGCTTTACAGATTACTGAAAATCAAACATGTCCCAGCAGAACATATTTTAAATATTTGTAATCATAAATTATCCCTATAATTGATTGCATTATGGGGCCACATTTGGTAATAAAGGGTTAAGCCAACAAGTTTTCTTATTCAATAAAAGAGACACTTAAAAGCTTTTTTTCTTCTTTTTCTCCTCTTGGCATCTTTGGGATTTCTGAATTTTTTTAATTACCAACCCTGAGCCCTCAGTCCACATCAGGAGTTACACTGAAGATGACTTTTCTGTTTTGCCTTACGTTGTGTGTGATACCTGAGAAATGTACCTGCAGCTCTCTTCAAGGGCTCTGATATAGCTCCACCAGCTCTGCTAGTGATTCTGTGTGTTCTTAGCATTGCTTAACAAATATGAAATGTGTCTTTGAAAGCTCACTTATATCGGGCTGGGCTTGAATCAGGTAATAACACAGGACCAAAGATGCCTTCTAGCAGAGAGCACAGCCCTCTGTTAGGGGAAAGAGCCCAAATAGTTTTCTATGCTAGCTGAGCAAGCGGTCACGGGAAGGTCATGGGGGAGCCCATTACTGGGGACGGTGGAAGTTGAACAATAGGTTAGGACTTGAAAACCGTGCCTTATGTTTTCAGGGCATTAATGAAAATCTATGCCATCCTGAATCCAGTCACCAGTGAGGTTCAAATGCTGACAGCCCAGTTACCCTGAGCCCTGCTGTTCCCTTTCCTGGAAGGTGGAATGGGATCCCACTGCAGTGGACAACAGCCTTTGCCCTGACTCGATGTCTGGTGCAACATAGCTGGTTGATGCTTGTATTCCTGGAACAGCTGTAACCCTTGCCATAATGCACTTTAATAACAGTCAAGCCACAGAGTAGCATCTTTTTGCCCTAGGACTTGTGCTTATTGAGAAAGGTTTACTCTGGAGATTTCACAAATTTCTGTGTCTTTGAATCAGTAAAGCCAAACAAGGAATATGATAGAATCATAGGATGGTTTGGGTTGGAAGTGACCTTAAAGATCATCTAGTTCCAACCCCCTTGCCATGGACAGGAACACCTTCCACTAGAGCAAGGTGCTCAGAACCCCATCCAACATGGGCCTTGAGCGCTGCCAGGGTTGGGGAATCCACCACTTCTCTGGGCAACCTGTTCCAGTGCCTCACCACCCTCACAGAAAAGAATTTCTTCCTAACATCTAATCTAAACACACCCTCTTTCAGTTTGAAGCCATTCCCCCTTGTCCTATCACTCCAGTTCCTGATGAAGAGTTCCTCTCTGGCTTCCTTCTCGGCCCCCTTCAGGTACTGGAAGGTGCTATGAAGTCTCCAACCAACCTTCTCTTCTCCAGGTTGAACAGCCCCAACTTTCTCAGTCTGTCTTCATAGGGGAGGAGTGCCAGTCCCCTTATCCTTGATGTCAGGGTACAAAGTCATGACCTGGTTCATCTCACTGTAAGGAAAAAGGGAGCACAGCTCCCTGTGTATGTTTACTTGCTGGGCAGAGGTTGGCCTTTCAGCTGGGGTGGGCCAGTAGTCACTGTAAGAGGCACTGGGGTATGCAAGGGCTTCCTGGAAGAAGCCCGGTCTGTTGCTGGAGTCCAACAGAAAGGGCTGCCGTGAGGGCTGGCTGGGGGAACGCTGCTGCTGCTGCTGCTGCAGCTGATGCTCGCTGTACAAGTGAAGCACGTCAGGGGGAAGAACTGTGGACTGCAGCAAAACACGCTGCTGAGTCCCCAGGGCCTGTTTGTGTCGAGCACCATCAGGGACGTAGCAGCTCCTCTGTCCCGTTCCGTGCGTGCCGCAGCACTCCCGAGGCCAGCTGTGCTCTGGGCACATCCCGCCCGGCGCAGGGGGGAGAGCTGTTTGCTGGAAAGGGCGCCCTGGTGGGCAGCTGTGGTCCAAGCTGTGAGGGTGGTGAAGTGAGAACAGCTTGTGCCTGAGGTCATCGCGGCGATGAGGGTTGTCCATCACCTCCCTGTCCCGAGAGGTTTGTATGGACCAGTCATAGCTGTAGGTGCCTTTGCCAATGGCCATGGCTGACATCTGCTCCAGGAGTGGCTGATCTTGCAGTGGCTCTGGCTGTGGCAAGCACTGGTCCAGCCCCAGGTCAGAGCTGGGACCGCCAGCCCAGGCGGTGGATATCTGCTCAGGACAGCTCCTCTGGGACCTCTCTGAGCAGGAGGAAGGCCCTACACAACCTCTGGCTTCTTGCAGAGTTTCTGCGCAGGCTTCACAGGGTGCAGGCTCTCCTCTGCTCTTGTACGGTGAGCAGTTCCATCTATCCTCCTCTTTCCCCAGGGTTAACAGGACCTTTGTTTTGGCCCTGAGCTCATCAGCAACTGAAAGCTGAGCTTGACGTAGTCTCTCTGGATGGTAAAATTTGCATTTATTGCCATAGGTGCATTTTTTACCTGAAAGAGTCAAAAATATCAGACAGGAGTTGTCACTAGCACCACCATCACTTAGCACACTCATCACTTCTCCCCAGCACCAGGCATTTGCAGGGGTGTGATGAGCATGAACAGAGAAAAGAGGAACTGCTATTTTCAAATTTAGTACTGTTGGCCCCAGATTTAAATAATGCTGACATAAATAACAGGGTGAAGCAACAGTGAAAGGAAGTCTCTGCTATTTTGGAAGTGTCTGATACTCATTTATGTTTCGGTTCAGGCACTCAGTGAGCTGGGAGATCTGCTGCTACAGAGGGTTGTTTTAAAAAAATGGCGTAGGGGTGCACATTGTTGGGAGGGGAAAAGGGGGAAAGTGTTTGGATGGCCTTTCCCAAGTGCTGCAGCAAAAGTTCACTTCACAAAGTGAGAAACGTGTGCAGGCAGGGTGGTCCACACAGACACGGTGCCCAGTTTGGGTGCTGTGTGTAGGCAAGGATGGAGGAGCCAGAAGCAGCTGCTGCCTTGGCTGAGGTTGAAGCCACTTAAGCAGGAGAGGAAAAAAGCATCACACTTTAGAGCAGCCCCAAGGTAAGTCCCCTACCACATAAAGCAGGACAGCACATGGCAATGACACTTAGCCGAAGGAAAGCACCACTGGGATATCAGGGGCAGGAGGAAGAGGAGGGACAGTTCACAGCATGGGAAGAAACCCACCATAGGGGCAAGGCTGCAATTTTTTTTCAGGAAGCACTGGCTTTTTGCTGAGGAAGTTATCAAGAGTAGGTCCATGCCGGCCTAACGGATCATCAGGAGGCATAAACCTGGAAAAGTAAAAAAAGTCACGGATGTAAGCACTTGTCCATGCACACTGGATGTCTCAATGGTGTGCATTTCCCCAAAACATCTGAGCTATTAGGAAACTCAGGAGATGTTAGTATGTACAGACTGAGGAGAGCTCAGCTCAGCCTCACAGGCATGGTGCAAGTGCCTTACTGAAAACCTTCCCCAACGGGATGGTGAAGGCACAGAGAGACCAGCTTCCTGTCTCTCCTGTTCTAGAAAGCTATGATTACGAAAGCACAGGAAAAAAGTGCTATTCTGTCTTGTAGGGAAATTAAAAATACCACCAGCCAGCCTTCTCTCATGGCTTTCATTCTCTTTCTTATTAGAAATAGAAATTAAAAGATACCAAGGCTTGGTTTAACATCCCAGCTTGAATTGGAAAGAAGCAAAGCTGGTCACTGATGCTGTCATTCAAATAGAAGAGTTCACAGAAGAGTGACATGAGAGAGTTTAACACCAAGTAGTAGACTACTCCTGAGGGAGTAGGAACTCAAGAAACAACATAAGAGAAGTTGCAGTAAATTCCTTTCACAAAAAGGCTTATGTATTCTGCTACTGGTGGGGCGTGCATTGATGTTGGAGCTGACTTGGCCCATAATGTTTAAACTCCAGATCATGTAACACAAACTGTCTCTTACCTGTTACAGACAAAAGAGTACATGAGTAGTCGCTGCTCAATAAACCATTTCCATTCAGGGTTTTCATTTTGGAGATCCCGGTAGTGGTCATTGGAAACAATGACTCCATCTTTCTCATAAGCCACTTTCACTATGTATCGATCATCGTAGCAAACTACCCTCTTGCCTTTCACCTTCCGAGAGGGTGTGTAGACAAGGATCGATTGCTTTTCAAGCTCTTCAAGAATGTGTTGATCTGATTGCGTGGTTGGCAAAAATGGATGGGGTGGGGCGGGGAGGGGGGGAGAAGGGGAAGGAAAGAGAGAAACTAACTAATTAAAAATGACCAGGTCTCAATCATCTGCTAAAAACCTACAGGAATCTAAAGATGTTTCAGCACTTTAGGCAACCTACAGTGTTGTGATTTTCAGATGCACTGATATCTGGTGGTTATTTGGCAAAAACTTGTAAAATTTGAGACACTCTCTTTTGACTTTTAAGTCTTACCTAAGAGGATACCTTGAATTCTACATCAGAGGCATACTGAACCCTTGTAGTGCCCTTTCTACCCTGCTAGATGCTAGAAGGCTTGTAACCAGCCCTAGTATGAGCTTTATTTGGAGATAAAATGTGTGTGACAAAATAAATAAATAAACGTCTTTTGCTGCTATTGAGAACACTGACTTCTTACCATTCCTGGTCTGCCGAAAGGCAGACCCCCAGGTGCTTCATCTGTGGACACCAAACTGCTGGCACAAATCCTGCAGATTTATTCCCATACAAACTGAGCCTCACTCCCCTCCACAGACTTCTGCTGATACATTTCCTTCTTCCAGAAGAGGAACCCTCTTCCATGAGGGTTCCTTGTACCTTTTGTATCGGGTAACAGGCTAACAGGTAATAGTCATGCAGGAATGAATGACACTCTCCTGGCTGGCCTTAAAAGCTCTGTAGACTCACTGCGAGCTGAAAAACTCCTTCTTTAACTCTGCTGGCAACAACTTGTGCTTGTAAAGTAGAAGGTTCAAAGCAGTGTAACAAATTCTTCTAAGTAATTTTAGCTACTAGCCAGGAGCAGTGAATGGGGCAATGAATTAATGGGGCTAATTTAAGTGATGGGAAGCCTGATACACAACTTGCGCTACGCTTGTCTTTGCAGGGCAAAACTGTACTGGGCTCTTCACACCCCCTCTGTCTCTAAACCGCACCTAATGGTTGCCAAACTATGCCCAGGGTGGTGACCTACCTGCAATGGGACTGTCTTGTCGAGGGGGCTCCTTTCTCCAGAGTGGGACAAAAACCTTGATGTATGTGTGCCCCCTCTGCCGAAACCAATCCACCGCCAGCTGGATCCCCCAGCAGGAGAATACCAATTTGTTTCCATGGCTATAAAAAAAAGGAGGATGATGAGGCAAAGCTTTCATGAAGTTCTCTTTAACCAAGCCAGTAATGAAAAGGCAAAATAAACAACTTTTGTGTCATGCACCAGTTTCCAAGAAAACAGCCTGTCAGGGTGCCCTGGTTGGACAGATCCAAACATCTCTTCAGAAGCAGAACCAAAAAAAATTTATCTGAAGCAGTCTGGATGCTTAAAAAAGAGATATCCTATCTCCCACTTCTGCGACCCAAGCCTGTTCCTTTCGTCTATATCTACATCTGGATGGACTTGGGTCCTAAAGTACCAGCAAGATATTAGGCCATGTCAAACCCTTTACATGCCTTGTCTGAGGAGTAAGAGTTTCTTCCGGCACCAGTAGAAATCCATTAGACTCTCCTGTGAGAAACAAAGTGTGGGAATTTTGTTCTGTGGTAACAGTGCCATTAGGGATTTTAATGGCTGAAGCGGCTGCAGGTGTGATCACAGAGCATTCAACTGCTGATCTTTTTTGGAAACAAGATACAAACTATGGGGGAAGGAAAACTGCAAGAGGCAGGACAGAAATTATAGAGAACCTAACCCAGGACACCAAAACCAGGACAAGACATCAGTGGAGATGACCACAGGCACCTCAGGACCATTTTTATCTTGCCCTAGTTGGTTGATTTTGTCTTCATTGCTCAGAGAGGTAGGAAAGCCCTAGAACAAGTGTTGTAGAGGATACTAGCAATATCTGCAGTACTAGCAATAATTCTGAAGAATTATTAATATTCAGCGTAAGACAGAAAACAACCTCAAGAAAAACAATTCAAGGTGATGTCCTTTCTAAGTTTCTCCCCCTCCCTGAAAGCTGTTACTGCTAGGCATTCAATTATCTAAAATTTGACTACAGTGCAGTGTGTGTGTAAAGGAAGGTCATTTGTTAATTGCCTCTGCACAAGGAAACTAAAATAAACTCTGCACAAAGTCCCAAAGGAATTAACGCCCTCACAGTATCTACAGAAACCTCATCCTTGTACTTTGACCTTTCTGGCTAATATCACCACAGTCTCACTCAGGCTTTCACCTCTGGAAAAATGCACTTGTAAATTACTCTCTCAATTGCTACACCCACCTACAGTGACAGAACAGTCAAGGAGGATGCTGTAGTCTTAAATGACTCTCCCATCACCATCCCCCAGGGATTCATCTCTAGGCACTGCCTACATCAGCCTCATAACCAAAGCTCCATTTTACACCCAATAAAAGTTTCCATCCTGAAACGGTGACCACAAATGAAAAATAGCACAATTTGGAGGAAGAAACCTCATTGCCTGTTAATAGATACCAAGGCAATTGGAAGCCTTACAAAAACTTCAGCAATAACAAATGGTCTGAAGTGTTTGACACATCTAGAACAGCTGTTTTGTTTGGTTTTAAAGGACAGGATTTACCCAGGACAGGCATAACATCACCTGGAGAGGTGAACTGGAAGCTTGGGTGGCTTTTTCAGATAACTGCCTTTAAAAGGCACTCTAGGTACATCTTTGATGCCACAACTCAAAGAAAGTTCAGCAACAGCCTCCCAGCCTCCTTTAACATTGTCTACTTATATATATAATCCTGTGAGCTTTAGGGAAGCTATTCTAGATACACCCCAGGGCAGAAGGTAAAGTACTCAAGCACAAGTGAGTAGGCAAAAAGGCCAAGTGGAACAAGCAAATGGGGCACCTGGAACTGTTTCTTAGCATTATCCCTTAATCCATTTCCTGCTACATTGCTACAGCCAAACCTGGGGACTGTGAATCTAAACCAGTCCGTACATGTGTGGTGTGCTGCAGTGTCCACACAGTGCCAGTGTCTGCTGTGCAGTGGAGCAGGGGACTCAGAGCTCTACATTCTCCCTGTGTGGTCACAGATCAGCTCCTGCCAGTCACTTATGTCCAGTCTGTGGACCATAACTGATATGTCATAACTCAGTCTCATCTCTCCGTCCTGCCAGCAACTCAGTGCACTGCACTTGAGTCACAGACCAGCAGGGCCCATTTCTCGGAAAATGGATCAGCAGTTTAGCGTGCAGTAAGTCCTTTTTAAATTGTGCAATTTCAACTCCTTTGAGAGGCAGTTCAGGCAAAACAACTCCTTTTGAAAACTGCAAATAGCCCCATCTCCACCCATTCACGGCACAGCATCTGTCACAGCTTTGTCAGAAAGGGGAGACCCTGGTGCAGGGCTGCAGTGGCCTAGCAAAGGGCCTTGGCACTATCACAGCTTTTAAACTGGGTGCAAGTGCAAGCACTAGAGTAGATACCCTCTTTGGTGTGCTGTGAATAGGGTTATGACAGTTCCCTTTTCATATTAACACAACTCCATTTCTTTTTTCCACTCGCCTTGCTAACTGTCCTGCCCACTTCCCATGAATAGGCTGGCAGGCTGGCTAAGTTTCTCATTAGGTCTGATGGAAACACAAAGTGTACTGAGACATTTGAGGAGTGAGACTGGCTGAAGGCAAGGTTATTTTCCATTCAGTTTCTATGGGTAAGCTGATTGATGGTTGAAGACTGCCAACTCACATGCTTTATTACCCTGGGGCATATACATCCTTTTCAAAACCTTGCAGTGGGCCTTCAATGCCAACTCTGAAATGCTCCAGAAATACCAGTCCTAAGATATACATACAATGCTCGAGACATTTTTCTCCATACAGGCAACTGCCCCTTGAAGCTTTAACTTTTTGATTGTTTCATCCCTAAACTGCTGCTTCTGCTGCACTTTTATGGTTGTTGGTGCTGCTGCTGATGCAGTTTTCCACAGCAAGGAAACCTAACATCCTTTTCCCCTAACTTCTGCAAAGAGTCCTTCTCTGTCTGACAGCAGCAAACCAGAAAAATTAAAACAAGGATACTGAAAACACTCACCAGGCCCATCCCATTAGCCAAAGTAAATGCCATTCAGCACCATTTTGAAAGGCATCAAGGATAGGAAAGCAGCTCCTCCCAGGCTGTGCCAGTTCAGCACCAGCTGAACTGACAAGCTCAATAGTCTCCTCCATCAGCCAAGTAGTCTTCATCAAGTCAGAGGTTGGGATGTCTGAGAAGACCTGTAATACCTTTTATTTTCTGAAACTCAAAACTGCTTCACATTCCTCTAATTCCTTTTAGGTGAGATATTAGGACTCCAAATCACAACACCAGACTTCAATAACCTATCAGGCAAACATCTCTTGGATTCATGCTTTGGAATTTATTCTAGAAAAAAAAAATTTAAGTTTCACATGCCACAGGCATGTGTGGCTTCTCAAAAACCCCTTTTGGTGGGCATGTGGTCTAGGAAAGCAATACAATGTGCTAGCTCAAACCATCCACTGCACATACCTGTAATGCTTGGTTTAAATAATCTCTGTCTAGCGAGCTGCCATGCACAGGCTGGCACAGAATGATGATCTCAGAGCTTTCCCACAGTACTCCAAGCTCAACATATGCCCTATTTCATTAGCTACCAACATACTCTGAGCCTCCTGCTCAGTGGCAAGAGTGCATTTTCTGTCATCTTGGAAACAGTGCTCTCCTCTGCCTTGTCCACCTCTGCCTGTTCTAAAAAAAGCCCTGGTAAATCATTGAGGACAAGGCTGTGCCAGGAGACCGGAGAACAGAGTACATAACCAGTCAGGGGTAATGCCCCTGGCACAATGAAAGGGTGGGTGAGCTGAGCGGGTGATCAGTTCTTCTGCAGAGAAGCAAGAAGGACACCTCCAGAAGGGGCTAGGGGGAAAATGCAAAGTGGGGCAGGAGGTCCAAACACCTGGCTACCTGAGTTCATGGCCCAGACAAGGCCAAGCAATTTTGGTCTGGTGTGTATTTCCCACTCCTCATGAGTCACCCTGAGCAAGAAACCCTTGTTTTCAGCGGGGATTTCTGCCTTCACCCAGAAGATGGCATCATTTGCTTAGTCTACAGTTGCTTTGGATGTGCTTGTCCACTTTGCCGTCTAACCAGAGGGGCTGTGGTCTCATCTCACCTCACAAGATAGCAAACAAAAGGAGGAAGCCCTCCTTTGCCCTGTCCCAACCTGCAGGGACAGGCTTGGCCCTGCTGAATGCACAGCAAAGTTAACACAGAAAACAGACGATAGCCAGTGCATCCTGGACTCTTGACTCCTGGGTTCTCTTGCTGTCCAAACTGCTTGGGTAAACAGATGCCAACTCACTGCTGTCTTTGGACATCCCATCCACAGGGACATGCCAGGTTCCCCATCAGTAAGACTTCTTTCACAGTGCCAAGGCACTGTTTAGGAAATGTAATTGGACAGGATGGGTTGATGTGACATTTCCCAGAAACAGAATTATTAAGGAGGAAATTAGTCTATTCATTACAGGTCAACTATCAATTCCCTGATCTTTCCATAAAACTGAAGCCAAATCTAAACCCAACAAAAAATATACAAGCCGGGAACATTTTTGGGTTTTAATTGCAAGTCAAAACACTACACCTGTGACAATCGTTAGGAACCACAGTCACCTGTCTTTATTTCCCCTCTCCTTCTTAGGTTAGTTGAGTGGTCTGATTATCTGTTCATCAGTTTTTCCTGGAAACTTCTCAGCATACAGGTTCAGAAATCCTAGGTACCCATTTGAAAAGGCAAGGAAATTCAATGGTGAGCTAAAAGGGAGAGATACTGCCACAAACAGTATTGGTTAGCCAGCTGCTGCCTTATAAAGGGTCAAAATGTAGAGCGAGCCAGTGATTGCACGTGACATGCATATTTATGGGCATCGAGACATCAAGAACCTGTGCATCACCCAAAGAAAAGGAATAAGTGATTGTTCATACATTATACATCAAATATATCAATGCACCTCTCACCTGAAGAAAAAACATTCCTCAAGCCATCACCTTTAAACTTCAAAAGCTTCAGAAGAAGAGAGATATCTTTGAGGAAACGGAGCTTACCTCATTGCAACATTGCTGCCATCAATCACAATGGGTCTCAAGGAATCGGAAGAATCACTTTCGTCTTCTCCAAGTCGCTTCAACCCCGGTGTAGTGCTACATGACCCACGGGCAACAAGTTTTAGTGGGGAAGGCTGAGCCTGGTTCTCCACAGCTTGAGGTTTACTCCCCATGCGAATCAGTTCTTTCAAGACATCATCCTCAAGGGCCTCTGGGCCCAGGTTCTCCAGCACTTTGCAGATGTCCTGCTTACCATAGCCCAGCTTGCAGAAAAGATCCAGCTTGCTCTGGTTCACTTCCACCCCTGCTGCAGACACTTTTTTGGAGTGTGGTGGGACCGGTTTGCTAGAAATTGAACCGGCCACTGCCATCTTAGCAGGCATTTGCATTCCTTTAAACCCAGTGCTCCTGTCTTCCTAGAGTTGTCCAACAGGCATCAGCTTTAGGGAGGGAAAGATTAGAAACAACAAAATACAAGTGTTAAGGAAGAATGGGCAGTAATCTCAGTTATTTGCCCAGTGCACAACAGCAAAGAGACCATCAGATCAGCTGTCTTCTCTCTGAGGAGACCATCCAGTCTTCTCTCAGACTTTAGGCGTTTTTCTGATCCACTCTCATTTATAAAAGCACCAGAGTGTTCCACACAATGTTTGTCACTCTCCAAACATTATGTCAGACAGGTGTCAACTTAATTCATGAGCTACACCAGCCTGTCTCTACACAGACAGCCTGTATGCGTGAATTGGTTCTTCAGACTTACCTCACAGGAAATGATATCAAGGACAGTGTAACCGGGGGATTTTCAACTTGCTCAGTGTGGTTTGTCAGCCAGAGATAAATATCTGTCAGATGTTATTGGATGGGCTCAGGTGCCATAGCAACTTAACAAGTATAGCAAGTTTTATCCAGTGATTTAAGGAAACGTGCTGTTTGCAAGGTATCTGGGAACTCTGAACATTTTTTATAGTTTTGTCTTTCCTGGCATGTGTCTGTCTCTATGCACACAAGCATACGTTATGAAATTCTGTCACTCATCTACTCTGATAATGACTGACTTACTCTTTTCCTGTTACTTGTTATTTCAGTGAGGGCTTTTACATTCAGAGAAGCAGCTTGTTTTTTGAAAGCTTTCAGGGCAGTGCTTGGAGGCAGGCAATAGGCAATCTGGAAAGCAGTTTCAATTTCACTTATATTTATTGTCAAGATAAACTGGTAATTCAGAAATGAGTGTGCAAAAGTAGCAAAAAAGCTACTTCACACTTCTCCAGAATGGCACTATCTATGTAAGTTTCTGGTCTACCCAGCAAAAGAAGGTGATGGGCAGCATATGCAGAAATACCCTGAACTGCTTCAGCCCAACAAGTGTGACAAAGAAGGGCATACACAGTGACCACTCATTCATCAAGCCAAACATCTTCAGTCACTGCTGGCATGCTTGCACTGGAGCTTCTCCTGCCACATCACTCCAATTATTGGTGCTACCTGGATGAAAGCTGTGGCTGGTTCTTCTATCCACGTGTGGGATGTAAGGGTGACCCTGCTCCCTTTGCTGGTTAAGGTCAGCAAATGACACAGGATTAACTGACCAAACAACCACCTCAATGACGAGCCCAGAGCCGTAACATGTTGTACCCACTAACTCCCCTTCCTAGTCTGCCAGCCATTCCCTGCCCAGCAGCCAGCCACCCCCGGAGCTCAGAACCCAAAACCATGTGGAGGAAGGTACAGAGGTACTGGAAACAGGGAGCCGAGAGAGGAGTCAGAGTGAAGCTCCTACCCAAGGCATAAGAGCCTCACTGAGCTGTGGGGAAGAAATCCACATTGTGTTTAGTTAATTTAAAACTGTTTAGTTTGGCAGGAAAGCATGATAATTACTTATAACCCCACCTCATACAACTTTGACCTTTACTTTTCTAAATGGCTTTATAACTTTCAGGTGTTCTGTGGAAGAAATTTGGCAATGATGTGAAAAATGAGAAATGCATCGGTAAAATAAAAAATACCTTAACTATGTCGTAATCATAAGTGTAAAGCAGTTGCCATGTGTATTTTTCCATCTAAACTAAGGCATTGCTTATTTTAGTCAGTGACTGTTTTTCCTCACAGTGCACTCCATAAATACAACCATTTTTACATCTAATCCCTGTTTTTAATTCATTGACTAAAGATGAAAATGTAATTGACTGCTTTTTCATTATTGAAACGGTTTCTCAGCTTTGAAATAGCTATTCACTGAGCTGAAATACATGGATGTACCTAAGTATAGCTGAAGCCATCACATCTGGGCTAGCAGTGGTCAGTGGCTCAAAACACTTACTGTGTACTACTTGACACGGACAACACTCAGGTCACCCTTCTAAAGAGGGAATCACAGGACAAGAATATCACTAGCTTACATGTTAGTAAACAGTCAGTAGTGTGCCCAAGTCCAATAGCTCAGTTGGTTGCTTGTAACCAGCACAAAAGGAGAAATTGTCCAGCTTTTGCTATCACAAACAGGCTATAAAATCCCATTTATAGACTTTTTGACCGTAGTTTTCAAACTACTTAGATTTCCACCTGCCACTTTCCTCCCTTCATCTCAGCAGATCCCATTGGGAAGCTGTTCTTGTTTTCACTCCACTGAAAGCTGAAATCTTCTCATTTCCTGGCTAAATTTATCCACAGGTAATGGTGGGCCCATCCGGTGTTCTGGCTTAAAAAGCACCCATCTCTGTCTGTTGACCCCTTGTTGTGACCCCAGGAGCACACACATTCACACACACACAGAGGAAATGGCTTCAGTCAGATATCCAAAATTCTGTTTTAATCTTAACATTCTAAAATGTTAACTTTTAAAATCTTAACTATTTTTAAAAGTACTTCTGACCAAAAAAATCAAAAAGACCTCTTGTGGTCTTTTGTCTTTCTTTTATTTTGACAGATTTTTTAAGATCAGAAAATAATCATTTGAAAAACTTTCTTAAAAAAATAGTGGCAACTACTACATATTGAATGACTCTGAAGAATAATTTTGTCTTGTTCTTCCAACAGGTGTTTGCTCTACTTGTGACCAGTCAGAGCAGGACCTGGTGCCCTGCAGGTGTGTGTTTGAGCAGCACCTCCAGCGGCCTCGGGCCACAAAACCACCATAAAGAGCAGCTTGACTCACAGGGAGCTAGGACTCCTCAAAGTCCCTACCAAAGCCACATCCTGCCTGAGCACAGGCAGAGGGGACACAGGCCCAGACAGACCTGGCACTGGTCTAGGCAGAGCAACTTTAGGTCTTCTCTAAAGTAGATGTGTGTGCTGAATAACATAAAGGCTGGAGCAATAGCTCCCTGCTATGGTAGTGTTCCCCCTCTCACCTTAGGTCTGGACCACCTCTTCTTCCTCCTTCACCCCTGAGAAAAACACTGCAAACCACCTACGACAGCCCATTCAAGCCCTGCAGTATTTCTCTGAAAGGAGATGGGCTGCTCTGCTTTCAGAAAAACAAGGATTTTTACTTTCACAAATCAGAGATGCACATAAACTCTTAATAACAAGACCAGTCATTTGTTGTCTTGATGACTAAGAAGAGCCTTTTTCTTCCCCAACCTCACTGCTCCTTCTGCCAAAAATAATGAAGTCAAATAGCCCGGAGAGCGAGGTGTACTCACAGGTAACTGCACTGGCTCTGCACCTTACCTGACAGCTGTTCTTTCTGTGCCCAGCAGTACCGTCCCACCACCCGCCAGCCAGGAGCTGGATTCAGAGCAGCACTGGCCTCACAAGGAAGTCACCAGCTCGTATTTAGAGGCTTTATGGCAAGGCTGATGTCAACTGAGAACAAACAAGTGCAGTGAGCAGGAGAGAACTCATTCTATAGGAAGGTTTTACTTCCTCATTTGGCTGGCCAAGCTCTCATTTAACTGTACAGTTTGATAAACTTTCACTTCAGTTTTCAAAAGGGAAAAAGAAAAAAAGAGGTTCCCAACACATCTCAGTTCTGAGTCACAGGCAAAGATTAGTCAAGCCTACTCTGGCAGGAATCCATAATGTGAGGTAGTAAGAACATGGCATATGAATTCTGGTCAAGTGAAAACTTTGCCACCAGGGTTGCTCTGCCAAGTCAGGGTAGCCTCACTCCCATTCACCTGGCAAATTTCTGGCCTTCAGGGACACATGAAAAAAAAAAAGGAATTTTTAAAAAATCAACATTTTGCTTAGCAACTGATATTGCAAAGCCTCATTCAAACACCTCCACATCTGAGGGAACCTGGTCTGGGAGACTACAACAAAACATGAAAAATTTAGCAACCCCCTCTAAACTACTGGCACCTCAATCAAAAGGCTACTTCAGAGACACAGAACCTGTCCACAGCAAAGACTGACAGGCAACTCCCAGCAGAAACCAGAGGTTTTCCTCTGCTTGTTCCTTACCTTGCTGAAAAGAAATATGCCCAAAATCCAATTTTGGGCAGCAGAAAGGGTTGAAGACTCAAGGAGGGGTTAACCTCTGGGACCATTTGGATGCTGCAACCAGCTCTTGCAAGTGCAGTGCCCTCTGCCTCCAGGGCCAGGGAGGGTGGGGGTGCCCTGCTGTGGAAGGAGAGCACCTCTGCCATTGTCAAAAGGTGACACAACAGAGCAGGGTTGACCTTTCCCAGTCAGAAATCCCTCCCTTACTTGCGTACTTTGTGGGAGGAAGCAGGGTGGCCAAACCCTTTGTAGTGGTATCCTGTTTAATCCAAAGACTGACTGCTGGTAAGCAAGCCTCACCATTCATTTCCAGATGGTTCCAGTAGATGATTATGCCTTTGCATTACACTCAGGGTCCTGGAAACTGTTTGGGATCCAGGTTGCTCTGCTGTTGTGTAAAGCAGTGCCCAGGCAGTCACAGGATAAAGAGGCAGCACACTAGCTCATCTATCCTACTTCTGGCACAACACTTCCTCTGATCCACAAAGGTCTGCCGCGGTAGGTTAGTGGATATGGAAATAAGGGAGTGTTCCTAAGATCACAACTAAAGAAACATGTTGGTTTGCTGCTGCCCAGAAGAGCTATTAACTTGAACAGCCACAGCCTTTGACTCCACACCCCTGGAGAGGAAGGATCCTCTTTGCTCCATTTAAGCTTGCAGAATGCCATACAACCACATTACGAGACCACTACGAAGCAGTACTATTGGAAAGGAAAGTTGCTGCATTATTTATAATCCAGGTAGGCAACAGAGCAAAGCATAACAACATTGCATAGTATCATTTTAACCCCTATTTCTCACTAAAATGTTTTCTTTACTGCATAAATAGGAACAAAACGGAGCTTATAAAAAGAAAAGAGAAGTCAATTAGATAAGACAATTTCCATTTCTAACGAAATGACTAAGCCCATCTACTGTAAAAAGCCATGAGGAAAAGACCTCAATATCTTTCAAATCGTAGTCAGCCAGGAAGGCCTTTACCCAATTCCTGAAACATGTTAAGAGCCTTTACCAAGGTGGTCACCAGTTAACAGAGAGACCATGAGAAATAAAGGAGCATATTTAATTTTTCAGATGGCCTCAAACCCCTTCACTCACCAGGACAAATAAACATTTGAACACCCAAGGTTTCATAGACATTTGCTTTCTCTGCTGTGCTCCCTTGTGCTGACAAGCATGCTGAGTTTTCCCAGCACAGATTTATTGCTGCTCAAGGCTGTTGTTATGTTGAAGAGGGAAAGAGCTGCGGTGAGAGAGAGACGTTTTCAGAGGTGAGGTTCTCCCCACTAATGGATATCCTGATGCAGAGCTGAGGACTGAGGATGTAGTGGCTTGTGAAACAACTAGACCTTCACCAGAAAGAATCACTACCAATCTCAAAGTGGAACAGCTTTTTTGTTGCAGCTCCTGGATGCTACGTAGAGGACCAAGCATGAGTTTCAAGGAGGCTTCCTGTGCAAAACCACTTTCCTGATGGTGTTAGACTTCAGTATGAAAAAAACACTCTCTTGAAACTGGTACTGCGGAACACCTCAGGTGTTTTGGTCTGCACAAGCCAGTGAGCTATTTGCTTTGCTAAAGGAAACAGTCATTATTGCATCATCTCAAGAGAAAAGCCTTATCACCATCTTCCTCATCTGTAAAACTCCACCTGCTGGGAAAATCAAACAAGTGTATGTGGCCATACTGTCCGTGAAAATTCTTTAGCCCCTAACCAGCATAAGACATTTGAGATAAAGGAAGTGCTAAATCAAATGCAGGTCTATTGCCAGGAATATTTTAAATAGTTCTGGAACTAATACATTCCTCATCCTGCCTCAAGCAAGAATATTTCCCTAGTGCCTTCAAGGAAGGGTTGGGTCAGACCTTCAAGCCAAGCTCCCTGTATTCAACTGTTACACAGTACTAGTTACGCTCCCAATTTTAAATAGGGATTTTGCACACTTCGACGAAGTCTAGATGTTTGCTGACAATGCAGTGAACTGTTGGCAGCTGTTTGCTGCCAGTGCTGTTGGAGACACTGGAAATTTTGACTTGGAGACAGTTTTTTACCCCTAACATCTACATCACTAACTTAACAGCTCCTACTAGAGTGACAGCTCAGTTATTGATGGGCAATCCTGTATTCAGGCTGGTAGAGTGCCACTATCTTTAGAAGATGCACTTTTGCCAAAACAACTGCCTTTCCTATATCCCTAAAACTGTGGCATTGTGGTGAGCACTCCATCTGACCAGGGAGTAGGCAGAACAAAAAACAGGGAGAACTAATTTCAACAATATTTCAACAAAAACAATGGTAACTTCTTGGAAAATTACAACCCCATCATAAGATCTGATGTAGCAGGATCCCAACTTGGTTTTGCCTAAAATATCTAATTTTCCTCTGCCTTTTATATAACAAGATACTGTTATTACTCAAGTGTTTTCCACTTGGCTTGTAACAAGAAAGTACCTTTTATAATCAGAAAGTCCCAAACAAGTTTCAAGTTTAAAAGTTTACTGCTTGTTCAGCTTAAGATTTCAGAAAGCTCTTGGAGCTGTCTTTCAGCTTCAGTAATTTATGTCATGCTTGGAAGACTTAAACCTCAATATGGTTTACTGATACCTTTTAACACACCTACTACGTTTAACCAATACGATAATGGCTTGCTCACTGAGAAAAAGCACTTTGTATCAGTAACCAGACCAGGAGTTTTACACAGAAATACTGCCCTGTAGCAAGTTGTCACATAAACCTGTTATTTAACATTTTTCAAAATGCCTGTGCTACCCCTATGTATGCAGCAGGTGACTGGTTACAAAAGGAGAATTACCCATGCTCTAGGAATCTTATAAGCAAAGCCTGTAATCCTGTTGTCAATAAAGTACAAGTTTTACACGAAAAAAATCAGGCTACAGGAGGATGAGATGAACAAAGATAAGAGCAGCAACTGATTCAGAAATTATTCTAAACTTCTTGAAAGTTTTTAAATGCTTCTCCAAATAACTAAGGGTGGGGGAGATTTGTTTTGTTTTGGGGTTTGGGGGGTTTGGTTTGGGGTTGTTTGTTTGTTTTGTTTGGGTGGTTATTAGGGCTTATTTGGTTTGGGTTTGGGTTTTTTTGGACAAGTGGAAGGAAGTAGGTACAGGTTTACCTAAAGAGAGTAAAGATTCTTGACAACACAGAAACAGAGGCACATGGCACACTCTTCCACCCGTGCATGGGGCTGTGCAGAACAACTCTTCCAGCACATATCCCAAAGGAAGAGCCAACATGCCAAACCATTGTGCCAAAACAGAATTTTGATGAAGAATGCTTATGTGTTGACAGCTCCCAAACCCACATGGAGCACAACTGAGATAAGTTTCACAAACACACTCATGCTCTTTGAGAAAATAAACGGGAAGCCATCAACAAGAGGGCCAACAGCCACCAGGCAGAGCCCACACCAGGAGAAACACAGGGTTATTGTGGATGTTTTTGGGTAACTGTTTACTGTGTCATTCATCCTGTAATGTCAACCACTTGTACACAATCTTTATGCTACTTCTACTGACTTGTATGATATCCACGGGATTATACAGAGATCTCTGTTGCAAAACCCTGCCCCTCTTCCACTTGCCTTTAGTGCTTTAAGACTACACCCCATTCATAACAAGGTTTTGGTCAAGAACACTTGAAGTCTTGGACTCAGGTTCAAGAGAGATAAAGAAAACTACAGTAACTACAATACATGTTATCAAAATAGGTCTCCAGCTTCCTTTTATCCACAGAATACAACAGTTTAGAGTCTACATCCTATTTTTAAGCTGTTGCAGGTAAAGGAAGCCAGTAGAAAACTCTGAGGAGCTGGGTTTTTTAAGTCTTCAACCTCTGAACAAAGAGCCCAAAGCATGAAGAGTTCCCCTTCAAACAGGCCTCAGCTATGTCAAAGTGTACAAGTTGATGTTTCTGCTGCAACATTTCAATGTTATTTCTCAACATTATAGAGGAAGGTGGGGTGTTTTTTGTTCTGTTTCCTAACTACCACAAAACACTAAAGGTCAATACTGAAACTGAGGTTGGAGGTAGCACTGACGAAAAGGAAATGAGGATAGGGAAGCGTGAACTCTCATTAGATTAGAACAAGTCAACTCTTCACCTCCCAGGTAATAAAAAGCCCTGTCCACTCCAACACCTCTGCATGCCAGGAACGACAGGAAATGTTTGTGGTTTCAGCTGACCATACAGCTTGCCTGTGCCATTTCCAGAAAAACCACATGCACACAACCATCATTTCCAGGGACCCTAGCAGTAAATCCCACCTAATCCAGAGTGCTGGGCCATCCACATGCGTGTCAGGGGAACTGCGATCCCTCCAGTGTTAGCAGACTAGCCTAGAAATGCAGTCCTAAAATAAGGGCATATTTTCAAAAGCACTAAGGCATATTGGAAATCAGAAACTTGAAACCTTCTGGATGCACTGATTTTTTAACCCTTTATGATGAAGATTCTTTGACGACCGACACAAGTTGACTATTTACTTCCATACGCTATTCATATAAAGGTTCAGTTCCTAAGCATTTACCTTTTGCAAGGAAAAGAAAAGCCATTTCTGCTGCAGAAAAGGGAGCACATTCACCTGAAACAGGGTGTTTGTTTCTAAATATCAGAAGTTCTGTATGTCCCACATACAGGTAGGGGCTAGCTGAGCCTATGAATGCCTGCTGAAACTCTTTGCGCTGTTAAGTTACAACTCTTCAGTAAGAGGATCTCCGGTGTCCAGCAAGAATTCAGCGTTCTGCCCGAGTGGAAGCTGTTTTTTGTTTCTACGATTGCCATTTCCTAAAAGCAGCAAGAACTCAATTGCTCTACCATCTCCACAGCCTTGTCAAATCTGCAGTGCAGCAGCACTTCAGTGCCTTCGACCACTGCTGCACAGTGGTGGCAGCACATGGAGCTGGTGGGCCTAAGCCAAGCAGAAGCCCTTAATTTTAAAGGAAGGAAAGAGTTTTAAGTAGTCACATACAAATGGTATCTGCCCACTTTCTGGAAGGACTGTGCACAGCACGCTTCTCTCTCCCCAGGTCTTCTATTACACTCATTACCATGACACCTGAAAGTGCAGAAAGGTAAAAACAACCTCCTTGAAGAAAGGAGGTACGTCATGCAAATCCTCTCACAGTGGAGAAGGGTAATTCACTTGTTAGTGCATTCTTATGTTTCCAAAAAGCTTTAGACAATAATCCTTACCAGAGATTCAGACCAATTAACTAACATAAAATACTTTATTGAAACCATAGGTTTGGAATCACAGCTTACCCCGACAGTCATACACTGGGCATTCATAGAATTACAAAGTTGGGCTGCCAACAGGAGGCAACTGCTTTTATCCAGTACCTGTACATCCATTTGACAGAATGCTGGAAATACTGGAAGAAAACATATTTTAGTCCCCCTCTTTCTTTTCCTCATCCTTCATCTGTACCTGGACCTCTCTTTGTCTTTTGATTTCTTAGGACTTCTGCTTCTGTCTGCTTTTTTATCCCAGTCTCTTACTCGGAAATCTTCTTTGTATTTGTCTTTCTGTTTGCTGTAAGCGTAATCTCTCTCCTGAGAACGGCTGCGACTCCGATGCCTGTCTTTCTTCTCACTCTTCATCCTCTCTCTACAGCGCTCTCCCTCATGTTTTCGATCAGAATCCTGTTAAAGAAATTGGACAGATACGCGGTTACAGACAAAATGGGAAAATATACAAAGGCATGAAGAGTGCAGAGAACTAGAGAAGAGTCAAGCATAGTTGGTTCCTTAGCTGGGGCTGGTACTACCTGATTCACATGGATTCACATCCATGATGACTTGAGAAAAATAACACGAGAAAACCCCTACAGAAGCCATACAAAGAAGATAAGTTTACAGCTTTTGTCAGGGCGTATGGAAAAATGCAGGGCTGTCAGGAATGCTTCTCCATGTATTTCCTAAGGAGCATTAGCAACAACTGATTGTATCAGGGATTCCACTCAGATGGATATTATTAAACTCTTCATAAGCATCACACAAGCTCCTAAGCCAGATTTGGATTTCGAATTTAAGTACCCAATGCAAGTGTTTCCATCTTAAGTTTTAGTTCAAGCCCCACAGGCTTGAACCAGTGCTATGCAGATGCAGAACATTTTTTAAGACATGCCTGTAATAATTCTTAACGGCCTAAATTCTAGGCTTCAGCAAAATGAATGACACTGTTACAGAGAACAACAACGGACGGACATGTGCAAACTACGTTTCCTTGAAGTTGGAAGTCCACAAGAAGACGCAGCATGGAGAATACGATCCTCTTAAATGCACCATCAAACAACAACACATGGTATGTGAGTTGAAATGGAAATAATGAGCTAACGAAAAACTAGTTATATTTTGCAGGCTTATGGGTATGACCAAATACTGAAAACACATGAGGATATACTCATACACAGGCATAGTAAACTTTAAGAGGTCCAAGTTTATCTATCTAATTTAAAATGACCTAAAAAGGAGAGACCAACAGTATTTACTACAAGTGGTAACGGTGCTTAAACATGCATAAAAACTCCTGAAAAAAAAAAAGCTGCAAGTTCAGGGATCCAAAAATGAGGAAATTCTGAACTTTCCTAGATTTCTTCATGTTGTCACTGAGAATGCTGACTGAGTGGGCTCAGTGCGCAGAACAGATTTGCTCTGGAGAGAAAAAAAAAATAGGTAACAAAGGAGGAACTGCTGTCAGTAGAACGACTGCTCCACATGTTGCTCTAGGCAGTATGAAACCACTGAGACTGTAGATGCACGAGAATTACTATGTGGAGACACCAACACCTGTACGGGCCATGGCATCATAGCAGTTTTAAAAGTAAAAAGATACAGATCACTTAGTAAGTCGACATTCCATTTCAAGAAGCTCTAAAGATGTTATTAATACAAAACACTGATTTTTGACATGTGAATCAACATTTTTCAAGCACCGCTAAAAACTAGTTCCTTCTTATTATTCAATTAAGATATATCATGAAACAAAATAAAAGAGAGAGCTTCAGAATCCTGCAGAAAGATACACACAAACCTGTTAAAAGGTGGCAGACACTTTTGTTTTGAAGGTATGACTGATCACCTGAAAGTTCAGTATTACTATATGCTCTAGCACACAGATACAATGTATGGAATTTGAATGACAACACTAAGCACAGATCATGACGAACTCTGAAAAATGTCTGCATTAAATGACACAGTGTTTCTTTCCTCGTTTCAGATATGATTTTCCTAAATACGCACCATGACAGTAGCATTCACATTTGTATCGCTGAAACCTATACTCCATGTACAAACAAGTGAACTGTATTTATTTAAAAGAACAATGAAAAAACTCCAAATAGTTTTTAAGCAGAAAGCCAGGGATCAGGATGGTTCCCAGAGCAATCATCACTTTTAGAATTACACAGGTAATGCTGAAATACTAGGGTTACAATAAGCAACATAAACCCCCTAGATAAACACACACATCAATAATCACAGGTTTGATCTATTACAAAAAAAAAATTCTCCTACTGCTGGCTACAGTAACCTCTCGGGTGGCCAAGTGCCTACTCCACGTCTTTAATGTCAAACTTATTTCAGTAAAGATGTTAAAATCTGAATCCACCAAAAAGTGGTGCTTTGAGTTATTTATAAAAACTTTGTCCATCAAAATGATACACAGCCATATCACTTTTCTACCCAAAAACCCTCACTCTCCATATGTTTGAACAAGACATCAAGTTTCCAGCCCCTCTGTGGCAAGAACATCAGAAGGCGGACATCAGAAGATGGACATGCCGGTGGGTGGAGTACAGAGGAACAAGACAATATTGGCCAGATAAACAAGTGGTGGTTTTTGTGTATGCCTGCCTTCTACCTGATTTGTTGCTGGAGTTGCCTCCCAGCACGTGGGAAACAGGAAGAAAGGGTTCAGTTGAAAAATCTACCCTGTCAGCACTGGAGGCAGGCTACTGGCCAAGTCAGGGCAGGGAACAGGTTAGTGAACGCTTGGAGCTGCAGACAAATAGCCCACGTTGAATGTCATAGAAAGAGCAACTTGCTGAAAGGATTAAAAAAGTCTAATAAGCATTGAGTTAGCCAAGCTCAGTGACCTTCATAGAAGCATTTAAGGTATAGGTGTACAGAGCAAGTCTGAAAGGGACACAAAAAAGTCACCAAAGTAGCTACTACAAACATGGTGTAGTATTCTGAACTAATAGAATGAATTGCATCTTAATCCACCACCAACACAAGCTCCATTACCTCTTAAATAAGACTTTACATTTTAAAGTCTTTGGCATAGAAAAAGGTCAGTTTTTTAAACACTCTAAATTACTAAAAACAATATTATTTTGATATCAAATCTTTTACGTACTAAGTCAAAACCATGCTGTTTTGGAAGGGGAAGAAAAAGGTTCCTACTTAAAAACAGGCTCTCTCCTACTGCTGAAGTTCAGCTTTCTCAATACAGGATCACAGCCTCTCATCAGTTAATGACTAATGACTGAGTGATGATCACCCCAATTCTTAATCCAGCACCAGGCTGTGTTGTTTGAGGAAGGAAATATGAAAAGAGGAAAAGACACTTCTCTGGAAGTTCATGGCTGACTCTGCCAAAAGTAGTCACTTCTAAACAGCACCTGCAGGTAAATCAGCTGGAAATACTATGACCACAAAAGCAGAATACATACGCCACCTCTACATACATTAAGCACACCACATATAAGCACACTAGTTAAAAGGAGCAAACAGAGACAGCCTTTTCAGAGGGAATATTTTGATCAAACTTGACACTGAATCTAAAAGGAACAGCATGCAAAATGCAGTAAGAGCAGGAAATTAAAACCAGAAAAATTAGTATCTCTGTTGAAACCATGCAGTACAGAAATCTGAAAGTCAGGAATCCCTTATGTTGCACAAAAATCCATTGGATAGGCCATATTTCTCACAGATCCAGTTATCTTAAAAAATAAAATCCAAGAGAAAATACACAGAAAAAACTGTAAGGGGAATGAAGTTGTAATACAGATCTCAAGCAGAAGCATGACCTGTATTCAAAGAAACTACCAAATCCTATTCACAAACCCACATGGTAGTCCAGCCTCCTGCCCCAGACCCACATCCTGTTACCTACTAAAAGCAAGCCACAACACCCTACCTCTTCTACCCACTGGAATCAAGTCAAACAGCATAAGATTCAAAAATATATTCTTAAAACATCAACACTGCTGAAGACTCAGGAAACAGGAGTCAGACTAAGAAATGGATGAGTCAAAATATACTAAAGAAAAAAAAAAATCACCAGCAAGAGAACAGAAAAACAACCTAACATCATGGAAACTATTCAGAAAATAAAACCCCTTCAAGTCATAGCTGGAGTTCATAGCACAAACTGCAATTCCAGTTGCCAGAAATTCCCACTATAAGCCCCTGATCTCAATTAAAATCGCTGCCACACTAAGGACTTGGGGCAGACCTTTCTGTATGAAGCATGGCTATTGTGGTCTTTGGCCAATTAGTTGTGGGAGGCCTGCTGTTGTTCTGTTTTAAAGTTCTTACTTCAAATATACTTTATGATTTACAAAATAGGGTTAAGACAGAATGCTTTGTTTGCCTATTCTAAAAATGCTACCATTCACAAAAGGTTCCATACTGTTACCCTCTGTGCCGGCCTCAGTATTCATACTGAACATACTCCACCACATGAACATGCTTCCTTCCCCTGCTCTGGTACGAGTTCCACAGATTAGGACCAAACTAAAAATAATAAAAAAAAAATTAAACTGTCAAACAAGATTTCTCAGCTAAGTTGGCTGCAGATTTCACTGGAAAGGCCATGCCCAAGACACTTACTGAATCTCTACGTGACAGTGAGTACACAATGCTCAGTATGTACATATTATACACTACACACTAATAAGAATACTCAAATCCAGAGAGAAATGTTCCTCCCAGAAATTCATTTTCACAACTCCAAGAGGGAACTGTGATGCTTGTCATCAGAGAATAGAAGTAAGCCTCCACCTGTGATTTTGGGCATAAGAAAGCTAAGCTATTTCCAGTGAAGTGGTTAAAGGTGAGTATGAGAGAAGAAAGCCATGGGAAAGAAATGCCAGAATACAGCAGCAGAGACTACAGGAACAAACCACACTAGGAGCAGGTGACAAAATCACAAAAAGATACACATACACATAGAACAGATCATACAGTGATGTACTAGAAACTATTCTCTTCCAGTACCTGGAAACAGCACCAGGAATCCATCTGTCCTCATTCACGTTTTTGTGCTATGAAATCCACTGTGCTATGAAGTCTCACATCCCCTTGGAACAATTATGACAGAGATTAACCCCTTATATTGCTGCTAGTACTTGCTGTGCCATTTGCAGGGGTGGAGACTTCCAAATGATTTTTAAATGTTCTCTGCTGATAACACATGACCAGGTGTAATTTCTGAACCATCAAGAACAAAGATTACTGCCAGAAATACCCATTTCAAGAGTGCTGAAGCGACAGCGTCAATCAGCCAAAAAGACAGGAGGAAGTTTAAACCAACAGTAATCCAGACCTCTTGTCTGTACATGCTCCAGTTGAGACTTCAATTATCTGAACAGGTGCCTCTTCTCTGCCCAAGGGACCCTGACACAATTAGTACACAGCGACAAAAAGACTTTATCCATGAATGAACAATAGGTCTGACTGGTGGCACTGAAAGAATTTAATTACTAATGTTCACGAAAAAAGTTATTTTTAAGCATCACAGAAGTAGTGATGTAACGGAACAACAGAATCGTGAATGCTCTGCGTACACACAGCTTACAGCAGTACTCAAAACTCATGACAGGACAATTGCTTAATTTACTGTGGCTGAGACCTTACCACTTTCTACAAAGTTGGTAGAGGACAGCTTTGTTCTCACTCATAAAGTTTGCCCTTTTAAAATAGTAGGGTTTGGGTATTTTTCTTTTTCAGCGTAACTCAATTCTCCCTAATGCTCGCACTTCAATGATGGTTCAACCCTCCACTTTATCACTGCAGACCTTGTTTCCACAGAACACCAATGTCTTGACTATCCCAAGTCACAGAAATGTGAGAATGCTGTCCTGACAGGCTGCAGTGGAACTAACGAAAAACAGAACTAGTGTCACCTGATGATCTCCTCCACAGGCCCAGCCTTACAGTACCATGTGCTTGAACAGTATGGATGTAAGGAAACTAACACACAGATTTTACAGAAATGCTTCCAAAACAGTTAAAAAAAAAAAAAAAAAAAAAAAAAAAAAAAAAAAAAAAAAAAAAAAAAAAAAAAAAAAAAAAAAAAAAAGAGGCAAAGAGATCGGGGTTTTTTCCATATGGTAACAAGTCAACACACGATGGTCTGGCAAGAAAATGAAAAATGGTCTACAGTCATGAAATATGATTAACTACTAGTTTATGACAGGGAATATGTGAACAACAGATACAAACTGCTCAAGATCTCCTACTTTATGAGAGGCTACACTGCCTCTTCAGGACGTTTTGGTGAAAAGCCACCTAGATATGCCAAGCTGCAAAAGTCAAGAAGGATTTGGAAAGCCTCTTTTATAATCGTATATTAACAACAGCCTTCTGTAGGTTCACAACTGCTGTATTTTAAGGGACTTGGCATGTCATGTCCTCATTCAATATCAGACTTTTTTCCCTGGCTTCTTTTATGAGGAAACCAATGAACAGGTATAAAGTTAGTGCATGAAGAGGTAAGTACCTTAGATTTTTTGGTCCTCTTGTCGTCGTCATCTTCAGAGTGGTGGTGCTTCTTCTTCTTTTGTTTTTCAGCCAAGTGCAAGTGACTTGTTTGAGACTCTTCTACATCCTCATCCAGCACAAGGTCATACTTGGCACTGATGGTGTTGGTTAAGGACAGATCTGTTATTTAATATCAATAAATACCAGAACACAACAGCTCGTGAAGCAAGCAAATCCCTGTTTATCAGACAAGCACTTACCAAGACTTAAAATGTATTTTAGTCAGAACAGGGTTGTTAACTGAATTCTGTCCTGTCAAACAGTGCAGCCAGGTCCCAGTTCTCCTTTTTTTTATTGCTTGTGGATATCTCAAAAAGCTATGGGTTTATTTTCTCTCATGCTTACCACAAGCCAAGTATAATCTCAGAGAATGATTTAGTTACTACTATGGTTTAATTCTGGTTGCAGAATGTCCCTTCTGAAACTACTTAAAACTCTGTTATGCTATATGTCATTCCAGGGCTGTAGACTTGGAACATTTACCTGCACACAACATGGAAGTGAAAGAGCATATTAACTATATTCATCAAAGCTATCATGTGAAAAGCATAAAATGCTTAATTCTACCTCAAACACCAAATGGTTGGTTATATGAAGCAGCAGCAAAACATCCCTGTAGCAAGCTTGAAAATTAGAAGTCTTTTCCAGGCTGCTTTCATAAACTGTACTCAATTCAAAAAGCACCTTTGACCAGAAAAGGATACTCTTGCTTTGGTTTTACCTTCTCTTTCAGAGCAAGTTTTGAAGGTTTGTCACGTTCCTTCTCATACTCTTTGAAATCATCCTTGGTATAACGCCCACCTGTTCACAGAAAAATATAATCAACTCCTTACAGCCAAAAACAAAACCAAGACATACAACTATTATTAAGTTCTGATTAAGAGCTCCTCATAAGCATATAGAGATGCATAATAGGATGCAGTTCCAGAAAAAAACCTGACATTTCGGTTACAAATTAGGAAAGCGGGACAAGCTGTGATGTTCTGCCCTTCTCTTGCTTGTAGATGCCATTAAGCAACATATGGCTTTCTCCTCATTCATGTCTAGTGGAGACAACATATGAAGAGAATCACAAAGCAGAATTCAGCAACTGGCTTAGTCACATTTAGGGATCATATGTCACACTACTTAAAATTCTGTTACCACGAAAGCCCACAGATTATTCTCATTATTAACTGACTTTTTGCTCTGGGCTGCACAAAGGGAAACCTCTGAGACAGCTACAGCTCAGTAATTCAAATGGAAAAACATATAAAAAAAACCTGGTCATGTCAGGATTTAAAGAGGGGCACGATAGATTCCCGCTTCCATCCATTCACCGGAAGTACCAGCTCACAGAGGAACGAACCACAGAGGAACGAACGTGCTGCCACCTCACGGCCACACTGGGAACTGCAACATTCTCTGGCTGGGCCAGAAACGGCCTCCCAAGGAAGAAGGATAGTACCTCCCCTAGGTCATTTTTTAGGTACCCCCTAAGCACAAGACGACAATATAGTTAGCTTTTCAATATTTTGAACAATTTAGACCTAATCTACCCAGAAAAAGAAAAAGTTTTCCACACAGTCAGCTAGTATAGGATGCACTGAAACAGATGGTACAGGCAGATTACAGAGTCTGCTCTGCTCTGTGCAGGACAAGTTGTAATACCTCAGTGTTCATGACCAGAACCCTACGTGTAGAAATTGTATGCTAACAACCGAGGGCTTACTGCATTTTTAGGAGAAGACACACAAGAACGCCACCACTGCAATGCACGGTCACCTCTCGAAGTTCAGTGTTTTCTTCATTCCCCAGCAGCAAAATAACCACTGCATCCACCTCTTTCTCCATCCTTTTCCTCTCAAAACATCCTCAAACACCTGACCTTGGGTTTACATATCATACAACCTGCTAGGCAGTATGTTTGACCTACTGGCGGTGAAGAGCAGAAATCCCTGGCCTGAATACTGACTTTTTCTTATATATACCTGACTGTCATACACTGAATAAAGAAAAGAAACCAGAAAGTAACAATGTACTGCCATATTAGTTTGCCAATAAGTAATACCAAAAAACATCATGTCCAAAGCTTGAGAGGAAAAAAATGTTCTAGTGGCAAAAATACATTGGATAAAAAAAGGTAATCAATGGCAATGCAATGTTAATGTAGTACAGCTGTAAACCCTTCTCCTCTTTCTTACAAAACAAATGAAAAGAAGAGCTAACAACTGTGTTGCTCCATTTATTACAGTACCAGGAAAAATTATATCCCCAAAGATTTGATGATTTAAACTCGTAACTCTTACATAATGCTTAGTTTTGAAGTCAGTTATTAAGTTATTAAGTTACGAGGATCAAAGTATTGCAAATGTACCTACCTTTTCCTTTCCATTTAATCTTTGCAACAGACTGGCTAAAATCCACATGTATCCGTCTGTCATCTATCAGCACATTGTCCATTTTGAAGTAGGCTTTCTCACAGTCTTCCTCCTGATATTAACATTACGAGAATACCTTGAGTCATGATTATTTCATAGGAATATTCAACTGCTTAATGGCATACATTTCTTTCTAAAAGTGCCTACAGCATACCAGTTCTTGCATTGCGCCATTTCAAAAGCAATACTTATCCTTTCTCTGAATGTCAGCATTTCAAATTCCAATTCTTTAGTTCAATTCACCATTTTAAAAATTTGCCATTCCAGTTACGTATCTGGCACATGAAATACATTCAGAAAAATAAGGAAAACAGGACAACTTAAAAAAGCTCCATTTTAAGTACATAAGTAGGCTAAAGTGAGAACACTTTTCCAGGATTTTCCTCACAGATTGGAGAGGTTACCACATACCAAGCTATGCACCACCCAGAAAACTATCACTATCAATCTCACAGCAAGAGCAGCATGTTGATACAGTAAGCATCACTCACAAGCCCAGTACAGGACACTACTGTAGTACATATTGTATCGGCTATCCCATACTTGAAGATGGCAGTGTTTTTCCTTAGTGGAAGTACACCAGAAATTAACTCTTTTATAAGCAGTATCTACACATGGTATACCTAAAAAAACCCCATACCTTTTCAAACTCAATGAAAGCATAACAAAGAGATTCACCGGTCTTCCAGTCTCGAATCACTTCACAGCTGAAAAATTGATACAGAATTAAAATGTCAATGCTGTTGAAGCAAAAATCATAGGATAGGAAAGCACTGCTTAAAAGGGAGAGTAACGGTTCAAATAAAAAAAAACCCAAATCACAAAACCAAAACACCTCAAAGATAATACAACTAGAGATGAATTTCTAATTAATTAAACAAAATATATTTTCCAATATTACTGTTTGTCATTAATTTTTTGCATTTCACTAATGCAAGACAAGAAATTTCACATTCTGTTTTCTCAGTCATTTTAAGCAAAGTTTAAATAGGCACCATGAGACAAACTTTCTCCTCTTAGCAAGCACCTCTTTAGCAGCCATCTTTTCTTCAGGCAGTTCACAGGGCAAAAATAAGAAGCCCAAACGTATTCAATCAGTAGATGTAAAATGGGAACAATACAATATTGCATCAGTATTACCCAACTCTTGTACTTGACATGAGAATTCTGACTACAGGATGCTGAAGGAGGACAGACAGCAAGGGCAGGAAATGTGGCATTAAGGTGAGACTTAATAATGTAAGACCTCTCCCATGTGTACTGAGGAAATGACAAATCAGGATTAGGATACACAATGAAAAAGACGATCAAGGCCAGAAGAAGGAAAAAAAAAAGGGAGGGGGAAGAAAAAAAGCAGAATACAAGGCTATTCAGAGAAGTTATAGCCATTCTTTGCAGCAGCCACCAGCAAGGAAGGCGACAGGATGGTTTTGTGCAACAATGCTCCTTCGTGGATTATTCAGAGGATCTGTCTCCAAGAGGAAGGACTGCAGGAGAGGTAGTGAACAAATTGATAGAGGAAAAAAAATAAATCCCTAGGACATACAGGCATCATGCTGGAGTTGTAAGAGCTGCACATAATGCCCCCTTTCCCCCCCTGGACAATGGGGACCTGGGTGTCTGCAGGCCTGTGTGCCAGTACCACGCAACTGGTAGAAACTCAAAACAGAACAGACTAAATGTGTGTCTGAACACATAGGGCCTACTCAGGACCACCTGAATAAACCTATGTGAAGTGCTCTGAAAGAGTCAATATGCTTATGCACGACGATGATGCATTTGATGCAGTCTTTTGCATCCCTCTGGAAATTTCAGTAAACTCTTGAACCAAAGGCTTTTGGTGAAAAGGACGTAAGGAACATCTTTGCACTGATAAACATGCAAAAGGTCAGGTAAGAGCAAATTGATTTCAAAGTTTGCTGATGATACTAAATCGTGCTGATGATACTAAATTGTTAAAGGTAGCAAAAATAAAACCTGGAGAAATTGCATGAAGTCCTTACAAGACCAACAAGACAGCAAATGATGTTCATATGATGTAGACATGCTATAAGATGAGCAAGGGTGTGCATAACTGTGCATTATAAAAAAACCAAAAAACCACCAACAACCCCCCACCCCAGCTTTAGTATTCACTAGAAAACGAATTGAAAACAATGCAGAGACCAGCACTGTGCCACTGCCTATCTACAATTTCTTCAATACTATGTAGAGTTCTGGTTCTCTCATCTTGAAATGAAAACAAAAGAACAGGAAAAAGTCAAGAAAAGAAAAACAAGGTAAGGAAATCTCTACTACAAAGCATGAGTATGTAGGCTAGTGCTCTTAGCAAGGGAAAAAATTACTTCAGGGTATAGGACAGAGAGGTGTAGGAAAGCAGACTTCACTGCCTGTCTTATCTTTTGATAGCAGTACTAGGAGGAATCAACTGAAACTATCAGAAGCTAAGTTCAAAACTGAAAAAGGCAGTAGGCATAAGGAACACCTTATAATGAGTATATCAGATGCCAGAAATGTTTGTTGTTTTATCCCAAACCATAAATATTCCCATGGAAAAGACAAACTCAGAGACTGTAAACAGCTCATGCAGCATGTGGGATAAAAAATACTGAAAGGAGGAGAGAGGACAGGGGGCAGGGGAAAGTATCATATGGGTTTTTTGTTCCTACACTTCCCTAGGATTTCATTTAAAACCACTGCTGGGATAGGATACACACCTAGCCAGATCTGCCTTTGCACCTCTGTTGTGGTGGTCTCTATCCAAACACAGCATAAATCTCAAGAGACACCAGACTACTCCTTATCAGCCAAATCTAAACAGACTGTGAGGAATCAGGTTCGGTTTCAATGAAGGTTTTCTCTTTTATTTTACCATAATTACCTTTTAATGGGACCAAATCGGGAAAATATTATCTCCAGGTCTTCACCTGTGGTCACAGGATTCAGCTTACAAACAAACAGCACATTTTCTGGTGGTTTGACATCTGCATCTGGTAAGTCTCCCACCTGCGGCATACAGAAAAGGATGTTCATCGTTTTCTACTTTGCTTTTCCTGTTCATACATAACAGAGAGTTCTAAAAGCACTTCTTTTCCTCCTACAAGTCTTCTGCAACATTATGGCCATATCTAGGACTTGACCTTGGAATTAGTCTCTGCTGCAAACTGTTCACCATAAATTTGAATTTGGTAGTTGCAAAGGAATGAGATGGATTCACTCATTCCTCAACAGTGTGTATGCTTTTTTAAATTTTTTTCCCTTAAAAAAAAAGACTCCAAAGTTTATTCACAGTTTTTGTTACTACTGAGTTTACAACTGCCAGCAATTACCAAACACTATGTTTAAGAAGGGGAGTTAACACAGAGTTAACCAGTGTTAAATTCAACTAATTCCACCGGAGGAAGACTGCCATTCCAGATATGAACAATGTCACTCTATGTGCTGGGAAGAGATTATCATAAATTAGCTCAGCTCTCTCCCACACATGCTAAACCTTTCCCAGGATTACAGATACTCAGCAGCATGTTATACATGTTATGTTTTTTAGCTGGATGTATTTCTAACAAGTTTTTACAAAGCCTCTACTGCCCCACTTTTAATCCTGGCTTTGAAAATGAAGTATCACCAGTTTTATCAAAAAACCACATCCAGTGCTCACACTCAATCCTTTTCATTGTACCACAGACATTTAAAAGCACAGATTCTGAAACATGACATCATCAAAAGATAAGCAATTTCAAGATAAGTATTACACATTCTTCTAGATAATAACATGTGCACACACTGGAATAACATCTGCAAGGTAAATGCAGGAGGATTTTCACCATTTCCAGAAGAATGGCACGAGTTTTTGCTTCTTTTTCTGCTTGAACTTCTTCTATTTCATCTGCAGACCGTCCTTTCATGTCATCAATTTCTTCATCTGCTCCTATTCTGCCACTCTGAAAAATTAAGGAAAAAGCTATTTATTACCAAGTCATGGCCAAAAATTCTTTATTACTTTCCAAATATTACCTGTATGATCTCTCCCCTCACACTCCAAGACATGAAAATGCTTAAGCAGAACTTAATGCTCTGCAGAACTGGATTTTCATGCTGTTCTTCCCACTTAAGAGGGAAAAGATGTTATCCTCGTATTTCAGGTACTGTGAACTATGTATGAAGTTTTAGGACCAGTCTAAACCATATTCAGTTAGGTATTCTAAATTCTTTTATATTCCCACTCATACTCAACAACTCATCATAAGTGTCAGTTCATTTCTAATTCAGATAGCTCCTACCAGAAATGAAGATAAGGAACACTGCAAGTACCTGTGATGTCTAGTAAGACTCAAACATTAAAAGAACATAGCAAAATAAGAATTTTATTTCTATATACACCTATACCTAGATAGGATCTGAGGTTTAATTTTTCTCCTCATCAGCATCTCTAGAATGCTCTCCCTCTTACAGACACCAGAAGGTGTATCTTCAGAAAAAGAAAACTAAGTAAAAGTTTTCAAATCCCTACACAGTTGGCAGTGAGCTATTAAACTCCATATACCATTTAATGTACCTGATGGCACATCAGACACTAACCACAGTGCAGGTGCACTATGAAAGCCTCCTTCCAATCTCGTAATTATACGTATTAAGCTTGAGAATAAACAATATTCTCTCTAGTCAATTTATTCATTGCTTGAAAAAACTGTTTCCACGCAAGAAGATAATCTCACATATAACTTCCATAACTGCATATTGTGAGTGAATTATTAACTACTCCAATTATTTTTTAGAAAAGTCTGTTTGAACAAATAGCCCACAACAGTATGCATGCTAGCACATAGAACTCAAAGAATGACCACGATTACTTCTACGGAAACACAGATTATTTCACAGTTAGAAGGAAAATAGTGGTAATTACTTTAATAATAGTAAATGTTATATTTTGTCTTCTACCAGAGTATACAGAAAACGAGTAATATCAAAGGTGAATATTCTGAATGCTCTGCTTATCTACACTGCAAACAGAAATCTAAAATACAGCTTTCAAACTGAACTCCACCAGAGACACAGGGGAGAGCACCCAAGTCATGCTTCTAACATTTTCTTGAAAGACTGAGCAGCTATATTTGCTTCAACACAGCAATAGCTTCAAATGACTGACAAGCATTTGACATATCAGAACTCAAGATGCATAGCAGAAGGGCATCTCTTATCCTCCTGTGTGAAAAAACGTGTAGTTCTCTTAGGAAATGGATTCAACAGACAAAGCCTTGAAAGACTGAATTCTTATTTTGGCTAAGTCCATGCTGGACAGTGCTAGAGATAAATTTAATCATTTCTTCCAACTTTTCCCCGAGAAGATATCATGAGCACTCACATCGAGCTGTTCCTTCGTAGGTTCTGGCGAGCGATCAGGAACAGCCAAGCCAGGGGGATCATCAAACGGATCATCTAAAATTACTGTGTGATTTATCCTTACAGAGAACAAAATCAAAATCAGCATCGGTTACATGCAAATGAAACCCTCTTTACCCAAGTAACAGCAAGCCAGCCCTGCTAATTCTCGGTTATATCCCAAACAGACAAATATACTGTATGCTTGTAAATTCTAGTACTGACACTTCTGTAAGAGCGGCATAGTTGAATACATACATACTTATTTATTTAGTACTTGCTTATTTTACCAATATTACTGGAATAAAAAAAACCAAAACATTTAAGATAGCATGTACAGGTCACCTGACTGCAAAAGACTCATGTAGTTTCAAAAAAAAGATTAATTCATTTAATTAAAATGTATTCCTCAAAAAGTGAAGTTAAAAGCAGTCACACCTGATATCTTGATACGGGATAAAGTCCTTATCTACAAAGGTTTCATTAATTGTCTTCAATACATCCATGCCTTCTGTCACTTCTCCAAATACTGTATGAACACCATCAAGGTAATCCAGGTTTTCCCCTGTAGTAATAAGAAACTACAAAAGAAGACACAAAACCAGTAACAATGAATACCAAAATTCAGGTTGTTTTTTTTTTAACCTTAGGAGAGGGACGACTCTTATTGAATTGATGGGAAAAAAATTATTCCTGATTTTCATTAATTTGGCACAAACTTCCACAGTTCTACTTCACCTAATTCTACCCAGACTTTTCTCCTTCCTTCCCACAAACCCTTCTCTCCTAAAAAACAGGATGCAGTAGCACTGAGAGAAGATCTAGCACACAGTAACGCTGAGTGGCACTGAAATGTATCTTTACACAAATCAGGTCTTTCACTTTGGTGCAAAACTGAAACTCTGGAAAATGATACCAACTGAGCACTTGGTAACAAATTAAAGACGGAGGGCACTTAGTAATGAATGAGGGAGGAAGAGGCAGATACACACAAATAACAGAACACAACTATTACATCCACGCTTTACTATCTGACTGGTAACATCTCACTCCTCATTCTCTCTGCAACATAGCCAAAACTGGCTAGTATTTGGTACAGGTTACACTAAGCTACATTATACTTGTAAGGCAACTCCATGCAATTCCTTACTGGAATTTTGCTTCCAGGAGGAAGCTACAATAAAGTTTCTGGGAACTGCATTTATTCCCATATGCCTGTATATACACTAGCAGGCTGCATCTTAAATATAAATAAAAATATCACCTCTTTTTCCTAAACTCATCACCCAAACAATTTTATACATATGATGCAAAGAAGCAGCAAAATTAACTGCATGTATTACAAGCTCTGGTTGGAATAAACCCATGCTATTTTCTTAACTGTTCTTCAATCATTAAAACCCCTTATTTTTTAAAATTACAACATATAGTTATTACAAGTGAGTCATTTTAATTTATAAAGTGACAATGGACCTAAAATAATAATTTAGAAACAATAGCATTCTATTCAAAAAACGTTTTTAAAAAATGTAAAAAACCCTACCTACAGCAAAAATTCTGGTGAACAAGGAACAGCAAAGGGCAAATCACCACTTCCAAAAATTGTTTTATACCAGCACTGGGGTAAAACTGTACACTTACTGCATTATTAATGCACACTTTTATGTAAAAATACAGAAGAAACTGGTATGATTTCAGTTTCCAAACTAACATGAAGTCATTACCAGAAAATTTCAAGATGATTTCAAACACCAGTTTCCTTACTTTTCCCTTCCATTTAACTACAGATTTTTTTCCTGACCATTTTATACATTAGCAAAATCCCATCACGGTAGTAACAGAAATAAATAAAGCAAAAAATAGAGGACTGAGTGCTAACAAATAAAACTAATCTAGGACAGGATTTGAATCTGAGCATTTTAATTTCTTTCTCGTCTGTAATAAAATACCCATTGGGACCTGAAATCCTATGAAAAATATTTAACTATGGCTGGTTCTTCACATGGTCTTTTGACCATATTACAAGATGATGCTATAGAGATGACACTATGATCGTTGTGTTGCTTTTGTAAACTCATGGAATGTTCACTTAGTTACTTAGACATGTACCAACACTGTATACTGACCTGTGATCCGTGCTGATCACTGCCATTGTTCACCATTGACACAGTTCCTTTCTTCTTATGCTTGATTCTCGGCACCTTTTCTGCCTCAAAAAATCTAGCTTGATCACCATACAGCTGACTGAAAATATATATAACAAATTCATTAGAAGAAAAAGGAAGTTTTAAAAGTGAGCTAATGAAATGCTGTAAAACAGTAAATAAGGCATCTTAAAAATTTTTACATTGGCCTTCAAACAAACCCAGAATATACAAAAATTTCTCTTCCAAGAAAAACAGAAAACCAGATTTTGTGGACTTCAGCGATAATGAACAGGTAGAAAAGATAAACTGCCATTCTCCACGCTAGCAGCAGGACAGGTTCTCACACTCTCTCATCACACTGCACTTCCCTTGCTGCCATAGCAATAAGTCTCAGAACACTTGTAACAGAGAAGAATATCAAAATAAACTTGATCCAATTGTGTGCAGAGAGAGCTTAAGTCTGGCAAGTTTACCTTCCTAGACTTGCATCTGCATAGCACAGTTATACTGCTTCCAGGACCACAAAGTGAGGATTCGTGGATCCATGGATTCAGGGTTTTGTATTTAAGAGGCTCTGACAGACTGACTTAAAAAAGCCAACACTGGTCGACCAACACTGTCTCTGTTCAAACTGAACTATTTATCTCCGTATACTGTGTTCCCCAGCACTTTGTAATTAGTTCTGCTCTGCAATTTTAATTCTACTTTTAATAACAATTTGAAGGCAATCATATACAACATACACATTTTGCTAACTTCCATCCTAGCTGTTTGAATGATTTCTTCAACTTTTGTCAGCATGACCACTGAAAATGTCTTAAACAAGGAAGAAAAGTGATTTCCTTATACACATTGAACATGACTAAAATGAATTCAAATACATTTTTAGAGCCAAGGCATTACTTTCTTATACACAGAGGAAATCAAGTATAGCCTCAATGTTTCACTCATGCTCAATTAACTATATTTTATTACAAAAATAAAAGTAGTAAAAAACTGCTAATGATTTTGCCTTCCACAGAGCACTTAGTTATGATACTTCTCAAACTACAGTTATTTGCTAGTTTTTAAACAAACAGAAATGTATGTACAAGTTCTTAGTTGTAACTTCACTTCTAAGGTCAAAGATAGAATAATGTCCAGGAAAAAAAAAGTGAATGGCCAAAGGTAGTGTAGAAATTAAAAAGGTATGACAACCAAAGAAGCTTATGCATCAACATTTTTACTTCCCACCAGTAATTCTGCTTCAAGAGAGTTGAAGATAATCAAAGTGGAGCCCCTATTTTCCTATACAATTCATTGTTGATACGTATATTATACACACACATACATATCATGTTGATACATATATTATACACACACATACATATCATGCTATTACATAAATACTTACCAAAATATGGATTCCCCTCCACGGCCAGTTCCCATGGGGTCTCCAGTTTGTATAATAAAATCCCTCTGTCACAAAGCAGAATACATTAGATACTGCTTTCGTGTGTGTGATTTTAAATCAACAACAAAAAAAAGGAATTGAGAATCCTCACCTGTACATTATAAATAAGACAATAGTTGTAGTACTTGACCTTGCAGAGCTTCAGGAAATTCAGACAAGCTGTAAGAAATCATACCAACATTTACTAAAGGAAACTCCAAGTACAGGAAGAATAGATACCACAGATATTCCGTTTAATGTGTAGAAAAGTGTTTTTGGAGCAGACTGTGTCGAGACTTATCGGAGTATAATCTATAAACGCTGAAATGCTCTAAGGAGAGGTAACATTTCCTCCCTTCCCGCAGCCCATCTCTAGCGACTCGAAGAACCCTAAGCACGGCTAGTTATACAGAACCACACTTGATTTACCCTCCGTTTATTTTCAGATACCTAAGAAAGAAGAGCACATTAGCCCTTTGATTTAGAATACATTACATTTGTAGCCGCAAGTGCCGCCTGCATCCCCCCGCCCGCCCCAGTGGCGCCCAGCCCGGCCGCTGTCCCGCTCGGGGCCGCCACCTGCCCGCCCAGGGGGAACGCGGTACCAGCAGGGGACAGGGGCCAGCCCGGTCCCGGTGGCGGACAGGGGCGAACCCAGTGCCGGCGGGGCCGGCTCATACCGCGGGGCCGCTCCTCCGTGTACAGGTCGATGACCAGATCGCCCACCGTGGTCTCCAGCAGCACCGCCATGGCCGCCGCCCGCCCCCGCCGGTGCTGTGGCCCGGCTGCCGCGCCCTCTGCCGGCGCGGAGGCCCCCGCGGGCGTGAGGGCGCGGGTGTCGGAAAATGTGGAGTGTGTCGAAGTTTATCTTCGATGTAAGATCTTTGTGTACCTTCACACAGAATCACGGAATGAAGTGGATTGGAAACGACCTCTGAGATCGTCGAGTCCAACCTATGACCGAACCTTATGTCAACCTTGTCACTGCACTAAATGCCACATCCAGTGCTTTCCTTAAACACCTCCAAGGACGGTGATTCCACCACCTCTCTGTGGGCAGCTAATTCCAGTGTCTAATCACTCCTTCTGTGAAGAAATTCTTCCCAGTGTCCAACCTAAACCTCCCCTGGTGCAGCTTGAAGCCATGTTCTCTCATCCTGTCATTGGTTGCCTGGGAGAAGAAGCCGCCTCCCATCCACCTGGCTACAACCTCCTTTCAGGTGGTTGTAGGGAGCGATGAGGTCACCCCTGAGCTGCCTCTTCTTCAGGCTAAACAACTCGAGCTCCCTCAGCCTCTCCTCACAGGACTTGTGCACCGGATCCTTCACTTTTGTCACCCTTCTCTGGACTATCAAGCCTAATCAGCAAGAAAGGAGACCTAATCAGTGGAACAGATAGCAACCAGCATCCCTCACTCAAGGACATCCTGAACTAACAAACTTTAAGGATGTAGTAAATCAAGATATTGTTGCCTCTCTATGTATACATTGTTAACTTGGCAAAAGACTCAACCAAGGTCCATCTATCCTATAGCTGAACAATCCTCATTATAATACTACAAAAATCACAGCCAAGCGTCAAAAATACCCCTGCTCAAGTGAAGACTCTTCCCTTAAGCATATGTAGAAGTTGGCTGGTATTACATTTAAAGCTTGGACTTGATGATCTTGGAGGTCTTTTCCAATCTTAACAATTCTAGGTTTCCCTCCCCACCCCATATGACCCCAGGAGCAATCTCTTATGGCAAAGTGCATGTTTTGAGGTGGATCACTCAACTTTTGAGCATGGTGTGCACTGAGGGGCATGTGTGCTTATTCTACATAGTCAAAACCAGTTTTACCTCACAGATATTAATTAGAGCAATTAACAGTCCCAATATTTACCCTTGAGTACATGGTCACAATATGACCTATAGTACTGTGGGTGACTCTGAAACGAGTAAACAGAATTTATTCCCTTCCAATGTGTTTTTGGGCTTATGTGTTACAGCCAAACTCAATATAAAGGATCGTTGCCTTCAAAACAAGGGATCTCACTCCCCAGCACAGACAGCTTCCACTTGAAGCTGTGCTGTCTTCACCTCTTTCTAGATCATGCTCTGGTACTCACCACATAATGAGTTTAGCCAAGTCACTAATCTACTGGAAAACTGGTTTCTTTTTTTCTGCCAGATTAGTGACCTGAATTGATTCACTGTGCAGGAAAAGGGAACCAGTGAAGGGAAAGGTGTGGAGCAGGAATGCACAGTACAGAGGTGCATGTACGTTTTTAAGAGCAGTACCTCCTCTTCAAGTGCAATAGAAGTAATAGCAGATCTAATAGCACCCTTATAAACAGCCAAGCAGGGAGTTTACTTTGCAGCCCTATACTGCTGCATGATGCTCCTGGGGCCTAGATGTGCACTGCAGAGCATTGTATTCTGCCTCCATATTGTGCTAGTTTTCAAAGCTGTTTGTGCTATCATCAATTGTTTTGCAGTGTTGTACTGTTTTTGTGAGCTTATTCCCAGTCTCCATGTCAATCCGGAATTGATTCAAGGCTGTTTCAAAGCCATCCATATGGCAATTATCGACAGAAGAAAGCACTATAGCACACATTACATTTATTACTCTAAAATGTTGAGGGATGTAAACAGTACATTAGTCTCATGCAAGCCTGTGCTGCATGAAATTTAACTCTTGCTACTTTAAGTACTCTTACTTTGCACTTCAGTAATAAAGCATATCACTAATTAAGGCCAGGCTTTTATCACTCTTTTTAGTCACAAAAGAAATTAAATCCTAACTTCCTTATTCTTTATACTGGCTTTTGCCTCCTAATAACCCATGCCTATAATGAAGATTCAAAGAAAAAAATGGCTTTTCAGGATCACTTTTAAAAAGTGAAAACCATGACTTTCCAACTTAAATATAAACCAGCACTTCTGGCACACTCAGCAGCTCGAGCAGCAGTCAGTCTCAGCACCACATACTTAAAAATGTTACATGTTTTAATAGTTACAAATGTCAGGACATGTTCACCAGCAGACTGGAGGAGCATAGAAGCCTTGGAGCTGAGCCAAAAGGAAAAGCCCTGTTATGCTCCCAGCCTGTCCCAACACCGAGTACTTCCTGCATCACCCAAGGACTGTTCACTTGTGAAGCTGATCATAAGTTATTTAGTTATCGCAAGAAATTTTACTATTTATGTAAAATAAAACTATTATGACTTCTGTTATGCTGTGAGACTAATAAAAGCTTTGAAATTTGGGGAAAACGGAAGTATCATGAAAGTATTTTTAGTGCATAATTTTCCAAATTTTAATGAAGTTCCAGGAGAATAAAAAGCAAATAAGAAAGAAGACTGAAGAAAAGGGGGTGCAAAAGATTGAGAGAAAAAGGAAAGAATGATGGAAACAGGAGGAAAGCATTGATAGGTAGTTTACCGGGAACCTTACAAATGAAGACTGTAAAAAATGAACAGGCATTCACCTACTATTCCATTTCAGTGAGATGCTAAATTCCTCAAGGTCAGCTGAAAGCCCAGCTTGAATTTTGCCACATCCATAAATTCTGCAGACCAATGATCCTTGCTTCCCTCTACTTTGATGTACCCTGATAACTTTATTATGCCTCTGGTACATTTTGTAAACATTTTAGTTAATGAATTTAATACACGAAACACTGTAATACTGTCCTGTTGGAAGGTAACCCCACTCTGATTTATACAGAGTGTAACTCATAGTTTGGAATTTTGGTAATTTAAACTGCCGCCCACCAGCACATGCAAATGACTACAAGTACTGACAAGAGCTGGATTCTGGCACCCATCATATCCCTGAAATTGCTCATGTACCTGTGATTAGATTCAGCAAAATGCTGTCTTGGTGAGCTGATTTACCTCCTAGTTTTCTGCCTTATGAGAACTGCACAGTGAAGAGATTCTTTATGTATTTGTTTCAGTTTGCCAAACACAGCAGATTAAAAAAAAAAAAAAAAAAAAAAAAAAAAAAAAAAAAAAAAAAAAAAAAAAAAAAAAAAAAAAAAAAAAAAAAAAAAAAAAAAAAAAAAAAAAAAAAAAGAACAGGCCTAAGAGAAACTCAGTAAACCTGGTGATGGTAAAGAGAGGTGGTGGAAATAAAGTCATCTGAGTTTTTATTCCTTCTTCTGTTACTGACTTTTGTGATTATTACAAAGGCAGTT
>NW_020955400.1:85545-96860 GCF_003031625.1 Empidonax traillii | reverse complement strand
GGGTGAGCCAGACGCTGCCGCGGGGCGGCACCCTTTAATGGTTCATTTCTATAGGATTCGATGTGCCGAAAGAGATATCTGACAGGTCGAGGAGGGGGAGATAGTTACTTCTGTGCAGTGTAGGTGTTTTTGTATTGTTTTTCTCGTGCTTGTCCACCCACGCCGTGATGGTTCAGTGCTGTAGAGGTACGCAGTGCGTTAGGTCCACGTTTGTTCCTAGGGGTTTCTGTACTCCTGAATTGAACCAAGAAAAAGGTTTTGATGAATTGGTGTGGATATATACCTATCTGTATACCTATATATTTATACAGGGCATTGTGCTCTCTGGTTTTCTATTCCAATATCGGTGCTGTATCTTGGTAACATTCGTTTTAATTTGTTGGCTTTTTAAAGGGTGGAAGGAGTATTTTGGGTATTACATGGGAAATCTTTTTCAGTGGGAATAAAAGGATGTGCAACAAGACCAGGTGAGCTCTGACCTCCAGATTTACAGAGAGAACTGGGTACTTCTGCCTGTATTTGAATCGTGTCCAGATACATCCTCTAATTGTTGTAATTGTGAACCTCAAAAGTGTGAGATCTCAAAAAGGGAAGAGCTGTGTGGGGTTTATAGTCACTTATTTAGCCAATGTGAAGTTGCAGTTATGTAAGTAAATTTATTATGCCTTTTTTCCCTCCGGAGTTATTTATTTGTTAATTTAATTTGCTTAATTCAAGTTTCCAAGAAAGCCTGACGGAGGCCCTGCACTGGCACATCCTGTGTTGCAAAGCAGGATTCCAAGCCTTACTTCCTGGTTTCTGCTTCTCTGTATGAACTTTCGAAGAGACCTTTTTAGCTCTGACTTCAAAATGGGGATCTAGATCTTCAGATGCCTATGAAAAGTGCACGGATGCTTGAAGTCCGATGTGGTAAAGACAGCAGAGATGGCTCAGTCCATGGCTACTTTGCTTATCCCTCAGAGAAAGGGAATGCTAGCTGGAATTTCCTAGAAGACACATGAAGTGACAGCGTAATATAGACCTGTGCTCTTGCTCACTTCTGCCCAGAAACTTCCAAACCAGAACTTCCAATTTAGCAGCACTGAAGTTGTTTGTCACAGCTGGCAGTTGTGTCAGATGCGGAGAGACGTTTGTGTGTGCTGTCTTTGGATCTGAAAGCCTGACACAGGTGTGACACAGGGGTGCCAGGGCAGTCCACAGAAGGCAGCTTGGGATCAGAAATAGTATAGGCATATTTTAGGGCGCTAATAGGGCTTGACTTTAGTAACTGGGCTGTAATGGGCACAGCTGTGGTGTTTGTGGGGTTGAGTTTGTCCGTTTGTGCAGTACTGCTCAGGTGGTCTTGACAGCTCAGTTTTTGCTAGTTGGAAGTGTCTGCACTCTGAACTTTATACTGGTGTGGTGGCATATGTATACGTAGAATATCTCTTAAAAGAGTCAAAAAGGGGACATATAAATTTTTACTTTCGTATTTTTTTCTTTTTAAGTCTCAAACTTAAAAAAACCCAAACTTGCATTTTCTCCTGCACTATTTAGTTTTGTACATGCAGGATTACTTTTGGTGCAAAAGGAACAATGTGTCTTGAGAAAGTTTTGAGTAGAAGAGTTGATGTTTTTTGAGCATGAGCCGATTTAGGTGGCCTGGTAGAAACAGAAGTGCCTAGGCAGTGGGAATAGGCTGAGTGGGAATGCCATGCTGTGAGGTTGCCTTCAGAAGCCACAAGCTTAATGATGGTGGGTGATGGGGTCAGAATAACTGTAGTTTCCTCAGAATGGCTTGGGACTGCAGACTGGTTGGGAGAAGGCAGCATCAACATGTTCATTTTTGCTTTGAGTGGATACCACAACTGTGCTCTAAATTCTGAAAGCTCACTGGACTCACACTACTGACAGCTTCACATTTAGTAAGTCTTCCATATGGGATTAAAGTTTGCCTCCTTACCGATGGCGATGGCGTTACAGAAACTGTAGTGGAAAGACTGAGGAAAAACCTTGAACCTTTGGAACAGCATTTTGTAAGGCCGAAATGCTATTCTTCAGCTCTGGAATGTGAACGCCTCCATTGTTGTGCAATACTTGTAATTTCTTAAATAAGCTGTTTTGAAATCTTGACTTTTTTTTTTTTTTAGCATTAGCATGCCTGTTTTGATTTTTCTTTCTCCTCGTGAACTGGATTACAGATTGATTAATTTTAGACAAAGTTTGGGTGGTTTGTTTTGTTTTGTTTTTTTTCTTAAAAAAAAAAAAGGCAGGGAATGATGCAATAAGGCAACTGACCTTCACGTTAAAGTAACATTTCTGGTGCAAGGTTTGGGCTATAGAGTATTTTTTTAATGTGTTGATAGGAACTGGCTGAAAGCATGGTGTGCTAAATGCTATTGCTATGTTGTTTGCTTGCTCTGTTTACTTCTTGATAATTTAAGCTAGTGGAGTTCTTTATAAATGGCATACTTGCCTACCAGACTGGTTTTCTTTTTAGTCAGTTCAGTTCAGTTGCCTGAAAAAAAAATTGTTTTTATATTATTTGTTGGCTGCAGGAAACCTCTGTGAGGTTTCTGGATTGTTTCACAACACAAGAAAATAATCTTCACTACATCAACCATTTGAGACCGTGACTGTTTCTTGAGTCAGTTATGCCTGATTGCAGTTAAGATTCGTCCTAGCTCTGGTTTGAGTCTGATGAAAGAATTATGCGAAGGATGGATCACGGAGCCCTGGATTGCAAATATATAGTTACACTATTTGGAGCCAGTTGTCCATGTGAGTGCCAGGACTCAGATGGCATGAGTTTGTGTGGTAGTTTTGTTTGTCTGTTCAAACATTATTTTTGCCATAATATCTTCTTAAATTTAGAAACAAGTTATTAGTTTTGTCTATTTCTTATCTGTTTGGCAAGATAAGAGTCCACCTTCACTGGACTTTGTATTTTCCGATCAGAAACAGGATATCCCAGTAGTGCCTGTGTAATGGCTGCAGGGGGATTGTCTGCCTTTCTGTACAGCTGGCCATCTTGCAAGGCATTGTGCCATCTGTTCCTAGTGCTGCCCGCTCCGCTTCCCACAGGCCTCCTAGTGCAGAAAGAGTCTTGTTGGGAGAGCCTCAATAGAGAACAGCTGTGCTTTAAGTGGGCTGGCCCATAGCAGCTGAATGGGGTTTAAGTGACTGATGCAGTTGTGTAGGACTTAATAGTTACCCTGCACTGGGAGAAACTGTCCAGTGCAGCCCATCGGGTACTCACTGCCTGTGGAAGAAGTTTTCCATGAATCATTAATCAGAGCTGTTTGAAGTTCATGCAGAATTAGACCCATCAGCTTTGTCATGTGCAACATTTTTCGTAAAAGAGCAAGATTAGGTGAAATGTTCTCTGTACATTTCTGTATGGTGTTTAACATGGGGAGTCTTTGAGAATTAACAAATATTCCCCTTTAACTTATGCCAGATCCTTTGTATTCTTTGCTGCCATCTTTTCCCTATCCTGTTCTTCTGCTGCTACTGCAGTTATACTGCCCCAGTTAACACTCCTGAATTCTGTTGCAGCACACGGTGAAAGGATTAGAAAATTATCAGTACCTGCTTATCTCTGTTCACTGGTTCACTGTAATCTGTGTCATCACATTCACGCTGTTGCCTAGCTATCCTAGAATATAATGACGTACATTTGTGGTAGCTGTCCTCTTTACAGGTTTTATGGCCATTATCACTGTAAATATCACTGTTGGAGCACTAAAACAGGGATGAGAAATTGTAGGAAAACTCAGGAGATATATTTACATCCTAGAAGAGCATCAAGAATGATAGGGCCATTTTTAGTGCAGATTGGAGTTTTTGTGAAGGCATTTGCCAGTACAAGAAGGGATAAGGGGCTGTGAAGTATGGAACGGGTGTCAGTGTTAAGCTGAAAGTACAACCTCATTCCTATAGACTTGAATTACTTTTTGGGGCTGTCTTTTGATTCTGACTCTGTCAAAGTGCAGCTTTCTCAAATACTCCAATGAATTCAGAACCTTTTAAGTTACAGGACTGTCTGAAATTTATGTGAATCTTCATGATACTGTTAATACTGAAAAGTAAGTTATATAAACAAGTTTTACACTCACTATTCAGGCTTCTCCAGAACTTCACAGTGCCATATTATGGATTACTGCAGAGGATCTATGTCCTGCTCTCAATTACTTTGTTACTGCAGGATTGGCTTACTATGCTTCTGATACCCAAAATAAAGGATGTGGGGTTATTTACCTTTCTTAGTACTGAAGTACATAGTACAAGACATATCTGTAAAGCACTATAAAACACCTTCTCTCCCCCTTCCCCAAGTAGAGAGATTTATTATGCTAATATAAAAAACCAGTTTCTCTGTTGAAATGAAAGGGTGTTTTGTGAGTTTTCATCTCTAGGATTGGAAAGATGGGTATTGAATGATCACTAGAGCACTTCTGAGCAAGTGTAGCTTGTCAGGCCAGGCATTTCTTCATGAAAGGGTGGTGCAAGACCTCACGGGCTGCCAGGTCTGTTTCCTTCCCACTTTAGTAAGAGTAGGCATAAACAACATACGGCTCTTGAGGCTTGAGCGCTGCTGTGGATGGAAGTAGGCTGAGATGGTGCACTGCTCTCCTGGGAGCTGCTTGCAATAGTCCCTTCCTTTCCCCCAGCTCCCCTGCCTGGCTTTTACATTGCACTTGGTGTGTATCCTATGGTTCTTGCCCTCCTGTAGATTTTGGTATGGAGTGTGTAGGGTCAGGAAGACTGGCTACAGCAGGACCTGTTGAGTTTTAGGTGCAGCACTGCAGGAGAGACCAGTGGGAAGCCATGGGAAGACAGCAGTGAGGAACGTGCCTTCAAGGAAGGGTTAAGTGAGCTGAAAGCATTAGCATAAAATCAAGAAGTCTGAGTTGGAATACAGTTATTTTACTTGGGAAGATATTATGAAGAGTAGTGAACAACCTGTTCATTAATTGCAGCAAGGCAGCTTCAGATTAGGTACTGAAGAAACTTTTAATATTAAAGATAGCTGAGTACTGGAGTAAAGAGTTGAGGAGAGTGTGAAATTTTTGTATGTCACTGGAGAGCTTTAAGAATACATCTGTCGAGAATGAGATAGATGTAGTTGATTCTGACTCTGGAAAAGTTTGCTGTTCTCTGGTCCTTGAGATGTTACTGTATCAGATCAGGAAGGTTTGGAGCAAGAACAATTGAATCTGATTATTTTCTAGCACCAACACTTTGAAACTTTGAAATATTTCTAAGCAAGACTGGCATCAAGTCTTCTGAGACTACTTAGTGAAGAGGCAAAACAAGAATATATGACAACTCAGGGGAATGGATGTACAGAGTATGGGAAAATATCAGTAGAATTTGTTGGATCTGGATGTGAACAGACAGATCATGGGATTGGCAAGAATATGAGTTCTCTGTTCTATGTGAACACAAAATTGCAAGAGCCATGGTGTAGCTGCTGTAGCAGAGTATTAGTAATTTCTTTAGGTTATTGATGAGCTTTATGAACCTGTGCCATTCAAGAGATGCATCACCATCTGCTGAGATGATGGTGAGGGCAGACATCTCTCAAGGAGATGCTGCAAGGACAGGCAGACCATGCAGCAGAGCCCGTCCAGCAGTCTGTGGCCATCTGAACAATTAGCCTGACTCCCTCCTCCCAGCTGCATTCTTGGATCTCTTGTGTTTGTCTGGCTCTTCCTTGCTTGTTCAAAAGACAGAAAAATGGTCTGTCAAAAAAGGGAAAGTTTTTGTGCAGATTTAATGAGCTAAATTGGCTCACTGACTTGGCATAAATGAGAGGGAAGGATAATGTGCAGGAAAGATCTACATTCTCTCTTTCAGTGGCAGAAGCAGCAAGTGGTTAAACTGTCTTATTTGTCTGCACATTATGTTCTAATTTTTGTAACTTTGACAGCATGGAAATGATCCACTGAACTATTTAATTTCTTAAACACATAATATGCTCTTCAAGTGCAAGTTTAAAGTATATTCCTGAATTCGTGATAGTGCTTGTGGATACTATGGGAACAGAATTAACAGCTGTTTTGCAGGAAATTAATCATTGTGTACATAGCTCACTTTGTACATTTAACAGTCAATTGTTGAGCATATCTGTCTTGCTTCATGCCCTTCATTTTCAAATAAAGCATTGGATTCAAATTAAAAAAAAAAGTAGGAGGGGATTTTCCTAGTTTTCCTCAGTCATTTCCTTTTTCTTAAAATCTGTTAGTTCCTTCGTAGATGTTGAAAAAAGATTGCAAAATACTTCCTGTATAAAAGCCCTTAGATTTCACTTGAGGCTTAAAAAAATAATTACTTTTAAACTGCCTGGAAGAATCAGTCATTTGTGCTCTTTGAATTCCCAGAAAATAGAAGAACCTAGGAAATAATGACACAAAGTTTTGGTAATCTGTTAAACAGTTTGAGGGTATAAAAGATGTACAGCTGTGAATTCTAAGAACTAAAAGAGCTAAAAGTTTAGGGGATTTTTATTTTATTATTAATATACAGAATTCTTAAAACATGCCAGTTTTCTACTGAATCAGATTTTGATGTTTTTCAGTTTTTGACAGTCCTGGCTATCTGTCTATCCTGTTGATTACCCATTGTTTTAAGGATTTTTTGACATTACACTTGCATTTCAGAAGCTCTCTGTTCATGAATTGGGACTGTATTATACCAGGCACTGGATATTTTAAGTATTTTCTGGAAAAAAATTTAGTGTTATATAAAAATCCCAAATGAAAAGCCTTTTTCTGTATTTATGTATTTAAAATTTTGAGCAACCTGAACTTTTTATTGAGACTCATTTTCAGCTGTTGGGTGGGAAACCATGACTGAAACACAGAGCTGAAGAAGATGCTGAAGGTATGGAGAGGTTTTCCAGAGGAAAATGAAATACAGTTAGAATCACTCAAGGCTCCCAAAAGGCAAACAGGGAGCTTAACATTATTTTTGAAGAGGTGAGTCAGGAAAGCTCTGTGGCAGTCATTACTTTTGGCCACGTGCAAGAGAGATTTGACTTTTGCATGCAGTGTTTTTGAGGGGCAGACCTGGGAGAGTTAAGGTCCCATCTGCAAAACAGCCCCTGAAATTACAAGAGGGAAATGAGAGGACAGAATGAGTGAGTCAATGAATTACAGCAATTGGGGTTTGAAAGAAAGAAGCAGATCCCCATTGGATAGGGGTTTGAGGTGTCCTGTGTGGCATAATTTGGGAATGATAACCAAAGAAAAGAAACAGGATTACTGCTGAAACTGACAGCAATGAATGTTCTTTACAGTAGGCTAGCATGCATTAAATTAGACTTCACTTCAAAGACTCAGTGCTTAAAAAACATTTACAGAGCAACTGATTTTTACCTTTTATTGTCTATTATTTTTAGTAAGATGAGAGGCTTCTTTTCCATTATATCTTGTGAAATAAGTGATTATTATTATTTTATCCTTACTAAAGAACCCCAAACTATACAGTAGGGAATGCAGATGTCATTCTTTCTCATCAAACTGTTTTATTAAAAGGTGGTGGGGAAGAAAACAAACCAACCCTTACATGAAACGAGTAAGCATATTCCTCTGGAATAGAAAACCTGGGGATGTGCTCTGTGTCTTGTAGGTAGTCATTCTGTCAGGATAATGCCTTAAAGTTGCCCATACCTTGCAGTGGTTTATGTGCTTCCTCAAACTTATGTCTTCTTCTCAATGTTTTTTTCCAGGAAATGATCCGAGTCAGTGTTACGATGTTGAAAGCCAATGGAGAACTTCACAAAGGACAGGTTTGTCTGGTTTTTCTATTTATTCAGAGAATTAATATGCCGTGGAACAAAGTCTGCCTGTGGATGCAAATATGTCATTTTGTCTGACGTCAGTCACTATAAAGTGTGTTCCTCTGAGTGCAGAATTGTTGGATAGGGCCAGGAACTGTACACTCATTCTGTCTGTCTTTCTTTCAGGTTCTTTTTAATATCACCTATATTAATGGACAGGTATATGTAAATGATTTTCCTATGAAAAGCGGGGTTGCCCACATAACATGTCAAACAGCAATATGTGAGTATTCCCTTTTCCTTTTTTTTTTTTTTTAAATTTTTTTATTTTCCTCCTTCCCCCTGGGTTATTTGGCTTCCCAGTTATCTAGTAACCAAGGCTTACAATGACTATGTGTTCTGTACTCTGCAAACCCGAGCATTGTAGAAACAAATCATTTCCCAAGGCAGGACAATACTGGTATTAAAATGGGCCTCAAGTCACATTTATATACTTATATGTAAATGGTCTAATCGGAAATCCAGACTCCGCCTGTCTTTTAAAAAGAGTGTTTTGCAGGACAAGCTAGACAATGTCAACAGTAGGATGCGACTCCACCCTGCTAATGGCTGTGTCCCTAGGTTGGCATATATCCAGAAGGAGATTCAGTAACAAAAGTATGAACTGTTGTTAGGAAGATCTTTTACTGATCTCACTTCTGTGTCTAATGAACAAATAAGTTTCTGCTGGATAGGATATTATAGCACAAATAATGCAGTTTTGGTAGTGTCCCGCAGTGGTTAATGACTTTTAATTATCTTGAACCTTCTATTTTTCCACCAATTCAATGCTACCCTTTTTGTGAAAGACCAGCAAGTATTGTGATTTTTTTGGGATACACAGGGTACACTGTATAATTAATGAAAAAAGGACCATTTTGCTCATTTGATTTAAACTTCTGTTGTATTCAGAATGATCTCCTGATGGATCAGGTGCTGTCAGTCTCTAGCATGATATCTGAGGTCATCCTCGTCAGACATTGACTTACAGAGTACTAACGCTTTTTCAAATTGCTACTCTGAGCCATGACCTTGTTGCTTGAACCCCTCTTTCCCAAGCACAATCAGTTATTAATTTGATGCTAATTCTTTTCTGGAGAGGGAGAGCAGTAATCGATTTCTCTTTTTCTGGGATAGTTATGTTTCTATTGGTTCTATTTTTTTTCTATCCAACGGTAGAAAGCTATGGCAAAATGTCATTTAGCTGCAAAATAATTCACTCCAGAAAAAACAGATATGATTTTATTGACTGATTCTGAGAGCTCCTGAGCACTCTCCTGCAGTTCCTATTAATTTCCCAAATCATACTTTTGTAACTTGCAATGAGTACAGTTATGAACATGAATCTGAAACAGTGAGGGAAATACTGATTTGACCTGGGAGCTAGGAACCTGGAATTCTCTATCTCCGTGTTTGGGTCTGAGTCTTCAGCATAGTACCTGGCTCTATGACCTGTAATGTAATGTTTGTACTATTTACTTACTAAATCCTTCACAACAGATTCAAGTAGTGTTTGTAAAATGTTAAAGAAATATAGGAATAGGGGGAAATACTCCTGAATGTATATAAACCCCAAACTTGAGCCTAATAGTCATGCTTCTGAATATCAGAGACCAAGTATTCTGAATGGCATTGTTTTGACGTTGTTGTCAGATCATGCCTGACACCTATATCCCCACTCTAAGTTCCCATAAATGTCAATTTTGGAAGTGTATCTGTCATTCCTGTTGAATGTAGTGGTTGAAAAGCCTGACACATGAAGGACTGGGACTACAGAGAGCTTCAGCTACTTGAAATCTTAGAGGTTTTGGTCCTTCAATGTGTGCTTGCTGCTGTAAGACAGAAAACATTCAGCAGCTAGGTTAGTGCTCTACCTCATAACTATAGGGAACCCTTCTCTCCTTCTGCCACTTACTTTTGCAACAAAAGATATTGCTAAATAATGCCAAAACGTATTTTTCTATATTTAAAATAAGCAAAATACCTTTATGAGGACAGGGATTGTAGCATAAAAGTAATGAACACACTGAGTTGTTACTGTAAGACTAGTCCAGCCTTACCCCATGTTACCTCTCAGGCTCAGCTCTGTCAGTGACACACACATGCACAGCACCGGTGGCTTAGCAATAGTCTTAGTTCGTGTACCTTGCTGTCTGCATGCTGGGAAGATTGGCCACCTCCCCTCTTCCACTTCTCCACCACTTTAGTTCTAGCATGCCCTCACCCGTAGTAGAGCTGTAGTACTTGGGAGAAGGATACAAAGTCTATGCAGAAACAACTAGGGCAGGAAGGCAGTTCTGTGGTACTTGTGGAATATTAGGCTGTTGAAATAGCTGAAATCTTTTGAGTAGGAAGAGAGTTTGAGGTGTCACCAGTCACATATGAAAACAGAGATGGGAACAGACACATGTATGAGGGAACTGTCACTCATCTTGAGTAGTAGCTACAGAGTGCCTGGAAAAGAGCATGTTAGTTTCTGTATTGAGAGGAAGGGGAATGTTATGCAAATCAAGATGTTTACACAGGTGGCTGGCTGGGCTATGACATTACTCTTATGAATAATAGAATGCAGCAATACCAAGCTGAAGAGCACTGCTTAAAATGCTTAACTGCAAACCTCAAAGGCAGGGATGCGACATTGTTTGCAAGCTCCCTCAGTCCAGGGGGTCATACAGCTCTGCTGTGTTATATGATAAAACCTGCTCCAAGTTTGATTTGGTGATATACTGGTAAAAAAAATCATGGCATCTGTTTTACCTGTTGCCCAGATTACTACTGCTTGTAACAGTTGTTATTGGAAGTGTTAAGGACATCACATAGTACAGACACCTGTACCGCTGTTCTGGCTTCTCTGGTGTGATGCTACTGCTCCTGTGACTTTTCCATTCAGGTGCTGCATGTGCAAAGACATCTCTGTCACAGTTGCAAGTGTTTTCCCTATGGCTGTATATTGCTTTCTGGTCGGGGTGGTTTCTCTTTGAAAGTCATGATATTGTGTGTTGACAGTGGAGAATGGCAACTTGGATAACTTAGCAGATCAGCAGCGCCTGGGAACCGTCAGTGTTCGCATCATGGTTCACGAGTGGCCTTTGGCATCCAGTTCTGATTTGCAGCTGATTGTTGTTCAGGAGGAAGTGACAGAAATTGATGGAAACCAGGTAAAATAAATCCCTGCTGCAATATTCGGTTTGCTTTTAATTTAGGAGAGGCAAGTAGTTGCCAAGGATTAAAAGGATTTAAAATGTATCTGGCTGGTGAGTAGAGCACAAAGTATATAATTTATGTTAAGATAGAACAGTACTGAAGGAGATAATAGCAAAGTTGGCCGTATAATAGTAGGTGTGTTTCATGAGGAGACTAAGTTTTAATGCTTCTATTCATATTTTAATGATTATCATTAAGTGTATCACATGCTCTTTCAACACATGCAAGCCAAGTCAGACTCACAAGCAAGACTTGGTTTATAAAGTAATATACAAAATATACAAAAGGAGCATGGGCTTGTTTTGAG
>NW_020955400.1:79483-81373 GCF_003031625.1 Empidonax traillii | reverse complement strand
AAGCTAGAGCTAAACAATTCCAACATCTCTATAGCTTTTCATACTTCTACTATGTTGGATTTGTTACAATAGTTCTGAAAGGCCTTGAGTTTGGCTTTGGAAATTTGCATGGGAATTCTCCAAGGAGGACCTACCTCTGCAGGCAGCTTCCAAGCCACAGCGATTGGTGCTGGCATTGGTGGCAAAAGGTCATAAAGCTGGTGGCCTACAGATGGCTTTATTCACTCAAGTGGTGTGTTGCCAGCAACACTAAGATTTTTTCAGAAAAGCAAGTGCTCAGAAGAAAGGGGTGGAAAGATGAATTAGTAACTGCAGGTAAGAAATCAGTGTCTGTTTAGTGCTGGAATGGGCAAGCATGAGCATTTTAAAGCTACCTAAGTCACTTCTGGAAGACCTATCCCTTGGAGCCATGTGTTCTCTGAGAAGTGACTGACAGCATAGTGTGCTTCATTAGCTACAGCAAGCACAGCTGATGTCTTCTGATGCAGCTGATCAGCTGTGCTTCTGAAGGGCCCTGTGTGCAGCTAATTTATGTATCCACTCAGGAATATGAGTGGCATTAATCCTTCTGACAAAGCTAAAAAAATAGGGGGGTGGAAGATCAGGAAGGTTGGGAACTGCAGAGGAAAGAGACCATGCTTTTCCCTGACATTTCACACAGTGTGCTGTCAGATGGGAATGCTTCAGTTGTTAGAGCAGAAAAACTGAAGAAACACTTTGTACTTCCCAGAGCAGTAAGCAGCTTAGTACCTCCACGTCTGAAACTGAACTACGTAGAACTAGGAAGAAAAATATAATCCCAGCAAACTGTTCAGCATGTGTCTCATGGCCTGTCCATGGCAGAGGGACCAGCCTGGAGTAATTCTTCTTCCAACTGGAGAACAAACAAAAAAAAACCCCACAAACCCCCACAACCTCAAAACCACACAGTTGTTTTCTTGCTACCTATGTAAACTGTTCCCATGAAAAACTGTAAAGGTTTAATTCAAGATTGCAAACCAGTAAGAATGAGCAGAAGATCCCACGTGGTGACTGACACAGGTGCAGATGTCAGGACCTTATATTAAGTCTTTAATGCCATTCTATGGTACACTGATAAAACTGGAGTCTCCACCTAGTCTTGGAGAATTAAATGTAGCTCCTGACAGCAGAGTTTTAGGCTACTTATGAAGCTAAGCATATAGAGTCTACACTGCTGACATTTCAGATGTAGAAACTGGGTGAAGGGAGCCCTCAGAAACCACAGCTAGTACATTTTGAAACCAGTTTTCATTCTAGCTTCATAAAAGAGGTATTATAGAACACAGAATTGTTTTGTATATTGTTCTCTAATGCTAGGTAATCTTACCTTTCAGAGGCATCCTTCTCCTGGATCAAGTCAGCTTTGTACCTGTGACTACCATCAGCCTGCCTTCAGATCTTCCAGACAGGAAAAATACTTTAGATGAGAAAGCCTGTACTTAATACTGTATTTACTTTGGAGTTACTGGTTTTTAAAAACACACTTTTAGTTGACCCGAAATTTGGCACTTGATCTTAATATTTCGTTTGTTTCCTACTAAGAAAACTAAGTCAGTTGATTAATTGATAAAGGGCCACTCAGGCCGAGGCCCAAAGCTGACTTCCTTGTGCCTCTTTATAAACAAGCAGCCTTTTCAGAAGCTTCAGAATAGAACAGCTTTCCACCCTGAGGGCTACCATTGGTTTTAACTTCTGTGAAGTCACTTTTCCACACCTCGGACAGGATGCTGGCTGCCTTCATGCCCATAGATAAACCAGGTCAGTTGTCCTGATTAGCGAGATGATGAAATTCAGGGTGTCCTTCAGAAAAGGACTAGGGAGTATTGTGAACATCAGCTGTGCCAAAAGCCTAAGCAAAGCTGCCCAGCC
>NW_020955400.1:10807-78495 GCF_003031625.1 Empidonax traillii | reverse complement strand
TTCTGTGAAGTCACTTTTCCACACCTCGGACAGGATGCTGGCTGCCTTCATGCCCATAGATAAACCAGGTCAGTTGTCCTGATTAGCGAGATGATGAAATTCAGGGTGTCCTTCAGAAAAGGACTAGGGAGTATTGTGAACATCAGCTGTGCCAAAAGCCTAAGCAAAGCTGCCCAGCCTGGCTCAGGTCTCATAGGGTTGAGTGTGCCTTGCGAGGAAGATACCACTACTCAACATTTGTGTTACTCGAGAAATTTGACATTTTATATACGCAAAACAAAAATTAAAAAAGCAGATTTATATTTCAAGCACTTTACATTTTTATGATCCCTTCCACTCATAAAAATTGTTAGCAGTTGCAATTATAGTGTGCTTTTTGTATCTGTGACAGCAATACTATGTGAAGTCCCAAAAGAAAAATGAAAACTCTACGGAATTGTACTGGCTTACTATTGCTAAGTAGGCCCAGTCTGCCCATGCCAGTTTCTATGGTTAACATTTTTCAAATAAACATTTAAATTGTTTATTAAACTGTGTTCACTTGTGCATCTGTAGTTACAAAGAACAGCACTTTGCCAAACATGTTAGCTACAGGGTACTATTTGTTTTTTAGCTTTTCACTGTTCTTACTTACAAAAATTGTCCGAAGAATGACTAGGAACATAACTACCTGGCACTAGACTGAGCACAGTTACCATCTGAGTGATCAGAATTACCCATGTGCAGCTGATTTTCCTCCTCCTCCCACCTTAAGGAAACATTATCACAAGTTTAATGAGATCCAAGTTATTGAGATGTTGGTCCGTACAGCTGGTCTGTGACAGGAACAACTCCCATTGTCTCGCTCAGTTGACAGCACTGCATTGACAGAGGGAACATTTCTAACACTGACTTGCCTTGCAAAAATCCAAACCAAGACTCACCACCCAGCAGTGCAGTGTGGTACATGTCAGCCCAAGGTAACAGGGACACTGCTCAAACTTCCCCTTGCTTTTTAATTTTATTTTTTGTTCTAGCACCCTTAGGGTGGCAAGGGAGTTGAACAGGAAACTGCTAAAATTAACACAGGAATGGTACCTGCACAGACAAGAGCAGTTCTTCAAACAGTTGTAGACAGACTTCTCTGCATGTGGAAATTCACGTTCTTTACACTTCATGAACATAGCTCTGGTTCCTGCATTAGCATGGTTCAAGTAGAAGTGATGTACAAAGGCTGAAGTTAGCTTCTTCAGGGGAAAAAAAGTAGGATGGAAAGAAACACAATAGTTCTTCCTTAGTGCACAAGCACAGTATTAATTACACTGCAGATGTGCTCTTTGCGTCCCTCCTTATGAAACTGTAAACCAAGCACCTGCACAGCAACAAGGGGATTTAGCTCTTCTAAACAGCTGCAACAAATGAGTGGTTAAGCCTGAAAAAGTGTTGGTACTGCTTCACAGCTTGGCTGATTTCCATGAGCTCAGTAATCCTCTTCTGTATGGTGTTTACAAAGCATGAGGAAAGAAGTACTACCACCAGGTAATGAAATTCTAAAAATAGTGTAAATCTTAACACAGTAACTGCCAGATAACAATGCTGCTGTAAGGAGCTGGAGTTACTGAGTCTTAAATAAAGTTAAAGAACTTGTGTTTCTGCTTTAGCATGCACATGGATTTCCCCAGTCACGAGTCTTGCACCTTTCAGAGGAGTGCTACTTTTAGCTGGGACTAATCTGAACTATTTTGTGAATTGATTTAAAAACCACCTTGTGCAGGTAATGCCGTTGGGAAAGGGCAACTGTCCTGCATGCCAGTCAAGGTAAGTCTCATTTTCCCAGGACATGAACTGATAAGGATACATGTGTCCAGGAAAAGAAGGTGGGGGGGGCAGGATACTGAAAAAAACAAACAAAAAAAACCAAAACCAAAAAATTCCAACTGTCCAAAAAAAACCTTGGTAGGATGGCAGTAGGTTTTTAGGAACAACAACATCTCTTATCTCCTCACAACCTGTGTCTCTCACTGCAGCGATGTATCACCATATTGTGTGTTCCAAAACAAAATGAACTTCTGAGCTGCAAATTCAGCCTCTAGCATTTTTCTTCCCCTCTACCACATATTACAGAGGTGTTAATTTTGTTCATTCAGAGTGAACTGCGCTGGTTGAGAACTAAACTATTGCTTTTCAAGTGAGGTTTACAGTAGGAGTTCTCAAAATATATCACACTTTCAGTCTAAGCGGCCCCTTACTGGACTGCTTCCAAGGATCAAAGCTTGCCTCCTCTCCCTTCTTACCTGGGGGACAGATTGAGTATTTTGGTTTGCTTGCAATGAATTATGAGACGAAATCTCCTCCTGCAACACAGTTGACAGGTCCACTCTCATCCTAACATACAAACACATAAATATTAAGAGAATGCACTTCTTCAAAATACCACAGAGTTATAATTTTCTGAACTCCTGACACACAGGACTATCTGTTTGAAATGAAAGTAAATCAGTTTTCCACTTTGGAAATGGAAGTTTAAACGCACGCAGTTGTGTACTCACCTGAACTTCTTCATTTCTGCCAGGTTCCCTCAGAGATGCAGGAGCTCTCACAAGATCTCAGTGTTTTACTAGAGCATCCCATCACTGACACTGCTGGAAGTCCCTTTTCAGTGTGTCCAGATGTCACTCACAACGTAGTGATGAATTTTAAGTACATACAAGATGGTCATGATAATGGCATTTACACAACTCTCATCTTTGGATGCTCTTGCCTCCTACTCAGACTGCAGCTTTTCATTACCATTTGTCCTTCCTGTCTATCTTGCAGCATCTAAAGAGACACATAATCAGGAATTCCACAGCCAGTTTTGTATAGCATGTATCTACCAGCTGAAACAAGTCTGGACCTATTTGATTCATGAAAAAAGCATAAAGTTTATCTGTAAGCAGAACTACAGCTGCCTGCTCTGGAAGGAGCTAGCAGGAAGGAATGTTTCCAAAATAGTAGCAGATGGATATAAATTATAGGTGTTTTAGATACAATTACCACTGGAGAGAAAAATCTAAAATTATTACCTAGATGGTCACTGTAGGACCATTCTCAGAGAACTGCTTCTACATTCTACTTACCAAGTAATGAAAAAAGAGAATTCAGATTTTCTGTCAAGTCAGGGTTACCAATGGAGCCCAAATATAACACATGCTGCCTTATCAGAACAGCCTTACCAGGGTAAATGTGTAAGCCAGGACCCAACCTACCAGTCCAGAGTTCTGACCCTTATAGAACCATACAGTCAAGGAAGAAAAACATATTTCAGAATAATTGACAGAAAGATTTTGTTTTCTCTTAGACTTACAAGGAGACTCCACACGTGACTCAGCACCACTACTGGCCACACAGAGTTAGTTTACACTGGCGGGATGTATTTTAATATCATTTATCAGACACCATTAATCCACAGTGATCCTACCTCTTGCTTAAACTTCAGTTGATTCTATTAACTGTTACAGCACGAGGGTTGCTGTTCCACATCTCAACCTTTGCACAGGTTCCTTATTAATACCTTAGAAACAGTTTGAGGGTAGAATTCTCCAAGATCAGTTGGGAAAACTGTCTTTGTAACCATCTCGTTCTTCTTGTTTTCTAGTTCTAAGCATCCCTTACTCAGCAGGGCTAGTTTGGTGGTTGTTTTTTTTTTTTGGTGTTACAACAATTTTTCAAGAGTAAATACTCTGATATGAGAGTTCTAATAATAAATTCAAGTAATTTTAAAATCTTGAAAATCAAAGCAGGTACCATTGGCATTTGAGAAAAATGGGTGACTTTTGAGCTAGTTAAAAGAGAGCTAGACAGAGTTTGCATTTTAAAAAAATTTATTGAGACATCTGTTGCTCTTAAATTACAAAAGTTAAAAAGAGCACGCAGTGCACTGAAACACCACTGATTATATCTAAAGCTGCTTTAAGACATAAGGTGGCTTCTTCAAGAGAAGACAACTCAACATGATCCAAATTCAGCTATCCATTTCTCATATTTCTCAATGTCCGCAGCAGATACCGATTTAGAAACTTTCTTCAAAGCTATTTCAAAGTCTTCCATAGTTGTTGGCATGTGCATTTCATCTCGGGGAAGATTTCTTATTTCTTCGGGTGTCAAGCCTTCAATACGCCGCCTCATAGCCATCAGCGATGCATCTCTATTCAGGAGGGCAAGAAATAAAAAGAAATAAATGTTTACTCAAAGCAGGATGGCAAGTTCAGTTGTTTGAAAGGCTAAATGTACCATTCCAGTTAAGCTGTTGCATTCAAAATGATACAGTAAAGAACTGTAAATTTTTATATGAAGATCTCCAAATGCCATCCACATTTTTCAGACATGGATTTATCCTCACTGGATATTTGAATAGCTAGTACTCACTGGCTAGGCAAAACAGGTGAAGATTAACCCGTTTATCTAATGTCACTGCACGCCTGTGATGTAGCCGCCGTTTATTGTATTTTTAAACAGGAACAAGGTAAAAGTCTCAATTTCACTCCTCCTAGATATAGCAGGAGTAGCTGGAGCATTTCAAATGTTTCCTGGTTCGAACAGGAATCCCGCTTCAAAGACAGTGGACAGTATCTACCTCCATCCTGTACACTCACAGCAAATTGTTAAATGACAAAATCTCTTCCGTCTGTAGCTCCTCAAACTTCTGGCCTCAATGAGCATTAAGTGTCTTTACAAGCGTGTCATTTTCTTTCTGCATTAGGTTTGACTGCATTTAGACCTCCAGCAGTAAATCTAGGAGCAGCAGGTGGTGAGCTGGTGAGGTGACAGATAATGCCAGGAGACTAAAGTTCCTGCTAATTCATCATTTCATAGATTATAAGAAAACGCTGCTTATTTGTCTAGTAGTAAAAAGAAAGGAAGGGTAATCCCACTGATATCACAGCAGTGTCATATCACATTAGTAGGTGAGAATCCAAAGAGAAAAAACTTGAACATTGTGTTCTAGGAGGATTTAGAAAGACGGTTTCAGTGTATTCTGTTTCAGTACCAACCCCACTCCCTGAAGGAAATTATAACTGACAGACTTCATGAATATACTAAATAACTGTTAACTAATAAATTAAAATGCACAATACAGGAACTAGAATTTCAGAACAACCCCAAGAAGTTCCTTGTTGAACTCCACCTTAGCCAAATATCACCATGCTTTGCTGTTATAACATCATTTGTGAACTAAACGCCAGTATTACACAGTGGTGAGGGGGAGCATTCCATGCATCTAATTTGCTCCTATACAGCTGTTAAGAAACCAAAATCCAGCAAAAACAACCCAACCAACCAAACCAATAAGCCCACCACACCTCAACACACCCACACAACTGAAGTCCAGCTGCCAGCACTTCCTTTTGTAAAGTCATTTCATGGACAGTCATTCCAACATGAACTCTTGGTGGCTGGAGAAGCACCAAAGCTGTATTCAAGAAAACAAGCAGCCACCCACTGAAAGATGCAGCAGGGGCCAGTCTATTCAAAAGGCCTTTCAACATTCACAGCCTGCTCAAAACAAAGACTCAAAGTCAATTCATACTCAATCTAATATGCAATTTAGATGCATTCTGTATTCTCTGAATGTCATTATTTTAAAATAAAGTTCCTCCTTCATTTCCCATGGTTACATGCTGACTATTAGAAACTGTACTGTAACCTCTGACTGATTTTCACTCTGGCTCACCAAACTCTGAACTTCACCTCAATTTCTTTAAGATGGGAGAATAATTTCAGTAAACCTGGTCTTGGCCCACTTTTTCTTTGGTTTTGCTTGTGGCACTAGCAAGGACTGTCATAGTCTACAGGTTTGAACTTTACTATGCTTACATATTGTGAGTCTGAACTACACAAAATCACTTTTGAATCAGCCATGTCTTTCCGACTCAGTGTTAATGAAACAAGAGCTGTTTCTCCTGACACTATGAAAAAAGTGTAAATACAGAGGTTAATATGAGGACTTCCTAAGTAATTTCAAATCATGTGAATGCAAACCTTAGTTCATCTGGATTTCTGCTTGCTGCCATCTCAGTTATTACTTAGAAGACTGCCACAAACGAAAGACTCAGGTGTTTCTTTTTGCTTTTTTTTTTTCATCTGTTGGTTTGGTTTTGTTTTGTTTAATAGTATTTGTACAAAGGAACTTTAGGTAAAAAAGCCAGAAGTAACAGTGTGGGCATATATATACACATATGAAAAACATGAACAGTATTCTGACTTTTAAACAAGTGTATTGATGTTCAGTCTAAAATTAATCACAAACAACAAACACTAAACAGGCCGGAGGACACAAAGTACAGATAAAGTGCACAAAGCAGCAGACCAAATAAACTCTTTTATATGACGTGAACCTATTAGCACAAGCTCCTTTCAGAGCACAACCAACACCAAGACCGATCAAAATAATACCACAAATTCATCTCACAAACCTACGAATGAAACAAATCTGCACAACACAGATTCAGAGCAACTAACATACCATTCTTTTCCCAGACACCCCACAAGGTTTGTTCAGGAAGCCGTACTGAGGCTCCAAGTTCTTAGTTCAGCCTTAAGCGACCCTGCTGATAGAGCCTTTGGTGGCAGTTTTGCGTACAGGCTACTTGCATTCATCCCTGTGGCACAGCATATTGTCCTCTCAGCTCTGCTGACACAGGTTTGCAGAGCTTTATTAGGAATCTAGGCAAGAAACGGATCCGTGTTTGAGGAGGTAAAGAGAAGGTGTTTTTAATCCAGAACATCTCTCACCCTGTTCAAAGTACAGCCCCACAAGAGTTGGCTGGCACAACCAGGAGCTCAAGCCTTGCCCTGCCACACCGCAGTGCTACCTCTGAAGCCTGAAAGCATCATTACATAAGCGCTTATCAGATGACAACATCTTTAAAAGCATCTGTCCTTTCCTGGCAATTCTGTAATTTGCCACCGCTGCAACTGTGCCAGTGAAATACTTTTAACGTAAACCACATGACTGAAGATCAGTCCCCTCCTTTTCAATTTTTGAAAGAAAATATAGAGGAAGGGGGGTTAGAAGGTATTTTTAGTCAATTATTTCAGGAATCTAGGTTAGAGAACAGGTTCACAAATGATTGTATATCAACAGCATAGAGAAGGAGGAGAAATGGAGAAGGTAGAAGAAAAATTAAGTCGGCCTCATCACAATAGCCACTGTGCTGAGTACACAGCTCTTGTACCACCATATGACACCTTTCCTGTGTCGTGAAGGAAGAACGCTCCGTGTTGTTACTTAGGTACTCCGGCCACTGCCACTATCACCTCTCTACATATGCATTTCTGCAGAAGTGTAACCCCAGTGGAATGACTGCAACTCTACAAGTTAAAGTTTACCATCCTGTGGGTATTCCTCACGCAAGGAATTTAGTCTACATGAAAGAACGTGGAATTTTACCTAATTCATAGCTTATTTAAATTACTACGTTGCAACTGACTGCTCTTCAAATGAAAACTTAGGTAAATATTAACGCAGAATTTCACCTTTTAGCCATACGTAAAAGACAAGTTACGGTCCATTTTTATCCAGCAACTTCAATCACGTGACTTGGTGACCTTACAAACAGTTTTCTTGCAGTGTGTAGCGACAGTAACGCAAATGGTGCAATGTTAACTTACCTGCATACGTTGGTGATGTCTGCACCCGAATAACCTTCCATTTTCTCAGCTATGTTTGCAAGGTCAACATCGTCAGCCAGTTCCAGCTCTCGCAGATTTATTTTTAGGAGTTCCTCTCTACCTTTTGCTAATGAAAGAAAATTAACACTATACAATTTGCTTTCTGAAGATTTTTAATAAATTGAAGAGGGATAAGAGGGAAGAATGAGAAAAAGGGTAGTGTATTTGCTATGAAGGTAAATTTCATGTTTAGATTTCACCTGATCCTGAATCCATAGGTGAATTTGCTTACATGTATCAAATAGATTTTTAAACCAGGCAATCAAAAGTAAAGGAATATTGATAAAGTTTAGATTTTAGTCCTTTTAAGCACTCCTCTCTCCAACTCTTTATACCTGATGGTAAAGGAATGTAAATCCTCTTTTCTAGTCTCCGTCTTAGGGCTTCATCAATATCCCAAGGAAAATTAGTAGCAGCAAGTACCATGACCATCTTAGAAGGATCATCATTTTCAGTAGCCCCTCCGACACCTGCAGTGGAGAAAAGAGAAAGTAAAACATACATATGTTTTCTGAAATTTCATGTATAGAGAGAACGGTATTCACAGTTCTATAATATTAAAGCAGCTACTTTATTGCACAAGCATAATAGAATCACCAAGTGCAACAGAATTCACTTTTTCATCTCTATGACAGCCTGAGAACATAAATGGAAACTAGGAGCAGTGGAATAAGGCCACTGCTGAGATCATGAAGTTCCTCTCTCTCATGGCTAGAATGGTTTTACAGCAGAGTTGTGTGCATTTCTCCCATTAGGGCGCTTCAATTTTCACATCAACATCTTCTATCAGCATGTAAAGAAAAATGAAACAACTCTCCAAAACCATCACTACACCCCAAAACAGACACTCCCCCACAGTATTCACTAACAGCCACACAAGAGCAGCATTACTTCCTCACAAGGTTTCTTCAGTTCTGAATTCAGGCCAAAGGTTGCATATATACAGGTGGATTCTTACAAACTGCTGGAGTTAATGTTTAAATTGGGTGGACTGAATCACAGCTTCTCAGAGACAGGGAGAACATCCCACTTTCTAAACACTATGAATCTGCTGGAAGTTAATTTCATTAAACTTGCTACTCTCTGCATTTACTGTTTCTGTTTATAATTATAGGATTGGGACAGGGGATAGGCATTGTACCTAGTCTGCCAGAGAATCTGCAGATAAAACCCCATTTACGAATGCTCAACTAAAAGGATTCAAATAGTTGCTACTAATAAATTCAGATTATGTACATACTTGACACGAGAACAGCGTTACAGCTCTGCTGCTATTTAAAGTCCAACATAAAAGGGTATCTACATCAGAGACTGAGAAATAAATAGATGTTGTGATTCATGGAATTCTATCACAAACCATCCCACAGAGTAGCACTTTTCAGTTACTCCTTTCCTTCTCTCTGCTCACCAGAGTATAAAAAGGATACCTCTACAGAAACTTTGCACTGTATTACCAACTTTTAAAGTTCGTTGATTTGTGAAATATTAACCAAATAGCTGTAATAAACTTAGAGTTTTAAAATGAAAACTCTCTCAACCACTTCTATACAAAAGTCTTCATTTTTTAATTATATCTTTAAGAGAAAAGGAGATCCCAAAGAAGTTAAGTGTACTTGATTGCCTTTGAAGTTTAAACTGGAACAGGTGACAGTTCTTTTGAAACACTTTATACTTGGTTTTGGAGAAGTGAGTGATAAGCTAGGTAAAGACTGAGAGAAGCAGTTAATCCTTTTTTTTCTGCTGCTGTTTTGAAATCTTGTGTTTTTCACTGAGCCTTCATTATTCTGGGTCACTAATATAAGGTCATAGCTCAGAAGCTAAAAGACTGTTAAATAATGTTTCCTTCCACACCAACAGTTGGAGTAGCGCATTTGTAGAACTCTACCCCAAATCTATGTAAGGCTTTGACAAAACTGCTTCTGAAGAATGAAGTTTTGAATGTGGGGTTGGGTTTTTTTTTGGAAGCGGGGGGAAAAAGTCCCTCAAGTTTCCTCCAGTCCAGCATCTCCCAGTATTCAGGTTATTTACCATCCATTTGAACCAGCAGCTCTGCCTTCACACGTCTGCTGGCTTCATGCTCCTCTGAAGTTCCCCTTCGACTACAGATAGAGTCTATTTCATCAATAAATATAGTGGTGGGGGCATAAAATCGAGCCTAAAGAAAGCAAAGACAAAGCAGAAGCTGAAGCAGCAGTCTACTCTCATTTAACAGATGCATATTCAGAGCTGAGTAAAGTCATATTTACCCCATTCAATGAGTTCATAAGTATCAAACAATTCCTAATCTTCCCCCTCTTGGACCACTGCACACAGGTATAGAGCAGCTGTGCATTTGAGCAGAACAGCTTTTGGCAAAGTCCTGTAATTGTTAGGGCTACAAACAAACATTTAATGAGCTAAACACAGTTTTCTACATTACGAATAACATTTATAACTGTGAAATTCGTCTCAGAACGCTTGAATAAGATTTCAGTTTGAGCAAGAATGAATGTTATGCTGGGACACCACGACATGGAACCTGTCCAAGAACCAGGTCAACTGCAAAGTAACTCTGATCCTTTTGAAAACAAGGGAGGTCAAAGACAAGGATCCACAATAATAAAGGCTATTGTCCTAACAGCAGTTGAGATACTGTTCATTGTGTGTATGCATTTTTGATCAGTCATATTAAATGAGTTGATATCATGCCTGTCAAACTACTATGTAAAAAATCTTTTATTTCCTGACTTTTCTAACTACTATAATTGCAACTCTGCCATCCCCCTCAGTAGTGGGCACCCTAGCAAACACTGCATACAAACCTGGTAACACATAACAACAATAAAATTATTTTTGGAGCCAATTTCAATTCTTATGTGCTCTGAGGCCAACTACAGTTTGGAAGTCCACATATTCTAAGCACAAAAAAACCCAACCCCCCACCCATAACAACACACACAGCCTAAATAGGGTTCTGATGCAGAAAGCAATTAATTTCATCTTAGTTTTATATTCAAGCATGTTCTGTATCACTCATCAGCTTATAGCAAGCTCTCTCTAATGTAGCAAACAAACCCTGAAACTAAAAGACGATCTAACTGTTCAGTTTTTATAAAGATATTCAGGAATAATCTTGAAATGTAAATGGGCAAATCAGAAAGGCCTAAAGCATTTGAAAGCTTGGAGAGTTGTTTGTGCATGCTGAGTTTGAAACCCTGGCAAGGTTTCACTATTCTAGAAGAGATTCTACTTCATTATCTCACTGTTCATATTCAGAAACTTCAATCACCATTTCAAACAGCAGACGAACAAGCTTTTCAGATTCTCCTCTGTATTTTGAGGTAAGCGTGGAAGAAGAAACATTGAAAAAAGTAGTCTTGCATTCAGTGGCTACAGCTTTTGCTAGGAGGGTCTTTCCAGTACCAGGAGGACCAACCATCAGAACTCCCTATTAAAATAAAAAGAATCACTTTTAAGACAAGAATCAAAACACAGAAATTCACAGTTTATTTAGTAGTGCAATAATAAAATAATGGATGTAAACTTTCCCCTGAAAAGTTATTCAAAGGTAAATATTAATTACTCTTGCTTACCCACAACAATATAGCTGGAGACAGTACATGTATACATCTTTATTTTGTTGGTACTATTTACTATTAATTTTGTTGCTAAAGAGTGGAAAGAATTCATATAAACTGTAAAACACTTGAAATGTCTTGTTCTGTCAAGATCCAATCTCAGAATCCTAATTATGATCACAGAATCAGACTTTTTCATACCTTCCATGGTCTTCTAATTCCCTTAAAAAACTCTGGCATCCACATGGGTAAAACTACAGCTTCCTTAAGCAGCTTTTTGGCTTCTACTAAATCAGCAATGTCATCCCTGACAAGAAAGAGAAAGGTGTTCGACAGACTCAGACAGGATGCAAAGGAATCAGTCCACAGCTCAAAAAATTACGCCATCAAACTTATCGTTACGCGTTGGCTCTCCTATCAATCCAACTAATTTTCCTGAATTACATTCTAATGGCAAAAGCCTACAACAACTACAATGGCATCTGGCTAGTAGGTTCCAGCTAGATGCAAAAGAAAAAAAAAAAGGACATTAACTATTTCACTAGAGCACAGAATGATAAGATTAGAGCAAGTTTGTTAAACTTATGCTAGTTACAGACTATGTTTTCTTCTTTTGCTGAGAGGTTGGATGCCCCTGAAACTTAAATACCATCTTTCATTGTTACAAGAACAACTTGCTGAAGACCAGTAAATGGAGTAGAATTAAACAGAATTTTCAGAATTCTTTTTCAGAGTTACAAATGTACTAATTCTTAGGTACCTTATAGGATGGTCTTATTTTCTTGAGGGTAACTCTCAGGGCATTCCTCTTATCAGCATGTGCCCAAGTAATATTTTGGTTTCAAAGCTTATCTATATGGAGAATTAGTTTCAAATCTAAAGTAATAATTAAGGATTCCATATAAAAACTGAAACAGATATTTACATATTAAACTGAAATACCTGCCAGTTCCATGCACACCAAGTTTTTTGTGGGAGTGCTCAGTTTTTTTAAAGCCTACTTTATTTGACAGAAGATTTTTGCTCACTTAATCCTCACAAAACCACCTGAGCTTGAAAACATTTGGAACACAAAACAAACTTTGTATAAGGTTTAATATTTAACACATTTATGTAAAGGTACTGGCACAGGGTTATATTTTATACTGGCAGCCACATCACATCCAGCAACATTTCAAAGGGTTCCTATATTGACATAACTTCTTTGTTAATCAGTTTTCTGTCTTGATATGCCCCTGGGAAACAAAACAGTTTTTCAAATGAAGAGACACTGACAGACACTAGAAACTTTTACACTGCAAAAGAGTATCTCAAAAATTGATTTTAGGTCTCAGAAAAGTCTGACAAGCTTCGTATGGTCAGATTGGACAGGGCTTTACACAACCTGATCTAGGGAAAGATGTCCCTGCCCACGGCAGGGGATTGGGCTAGCTGATCTTGACAGGTCCTGTCCAACCCAAACTATTCTACAAATCTAGGCATGGAAAAAAGATGCTCTAAAATATTCAACTTCTTATGAAGTTTAGATTCTTGTTTAAAGCAGTAAGGAAAACCTGTAGGTACTTTTTATATGTAAGTATATGTTAAAATACTTAATTCTTGTCATACTGTATAAGAGGAAATAGAAACAACAATTCAGAAAGACTGGCAGCAGTACTCACACTTACCATCGGATGTTTGGGTTCTGAGAAATTATATCTCTTTCCAGAGCTTCTACTAAATCTTTGTCATATCCAGTACTATCAAATTTCTTTGGTTCAGATTCTGAAATCTCAGATGTGGATTTGTTCTACGTATAAAGGATACAACAACACAAATAACACAACAACGGTTACACTACTAATGGATTTTATAACAAGTCCACAACAGCATCATATTTCTTGAAGGTGGCAACATAAACCAGGATGAAAAATTATGAAAGCATTCGTATTACAGCTGCACTGCAAGATCGGTTTCACCCAGATTACTGTACTGCCCCAGTTCCATATCCTTCTCCCCAAAGCCAGCATATTGTACCCCTTTAGTACTTAATAAAACTGCATACAGCTAGCCCACTTAAGGAGTTTTTGCCTCTTTTCCCAGAAAAAACAAAAACTATCTGAGACAGTAGCTGGGTAGGGGGAAATTATGTGTAAGACTGGACCATAAAGTTACACTGACCTAGGTATCTCAAATCCTCAAGTGTCATATACGTGCCATATACATGGGACACAAAAAAATTAAGCATGATTTCCATGTAGAATGAGCAGAGGTGATCTGCAGGAAGACCACAGAAGTAATAAAATAACTAATTAACTGATACAGAAGCATGGACATGAACAGCAGAGAAGCAGCTCTGCAGTAGAGCCGAAGCAAAGAAGCTACACAGTTGAAAGGGCTCAAACAGCAGAGACCATGCAACTGAGAGGAAATAAAATGCACTAGACATACCCCATTTTTTTATACACTTAACAGCAAGCACTGGTGATGACACAACAACTGTAAAAAAGAAAAAAAGACCTATCCTGTCTCTCTGTGTGCATATCGTGAGTGAGAGAGGGTTACCACTCAAAGACAATCTAATTTAGCTCCTAATAAAAGTAGTAGCTTAATTAGCTAAACAGTTCCACCCTTGTAGATTATACTACCTCCACAGGCCATGACACCTTGCCACAACATAAGGTTGCTGAAGCTAATAAACTATTACATGGAGATTTCATTTCTTTTAACCCTGGAAAACTACAAATATAGTGTCTTCTGTATGATCTCTTACTCTGGTGACCAGCTAAATTTACGGAGACACAAAGCAAAAATTACAGCAGGAATAGATCATATTTTGCTTGTTTTAAATTGAAAAGAGTATGGAACTAACATCAGATCTCAACAACAACAAACAAAAACCCCCCACCAAAACAAAACAAAAAAAAAAGTAAAGTTCTCCTTTTAAGATTATATAAATCTTGAAGTGCTTTGGAAGAGGTGAGTAAATCTCAGTCTAAAATATACTAAAGTAATTAACCCCCAAGGACATCCCATTTAAGTGAGCTCCATCAGGCTCAGTTTCAGAAATTCAGCAGTATCATTTTAAACAACTATCTCCAAGTTGCAGTAAACAAGTCACAGAATGGGTAAGGATGGAAGGGACCACAGCGGGTCATCTGGTCCAACCTCCCTGCTCAAACAGGGTCATCCTAGAGCACGTGGCACAGGATTACATACAGACAGTTCTGGAATATCTCCTGTAAGGGAGACTCCACAACCTCTCTGGGCAACCTATTCCAGTGCTCAGTCACCTGCACAGCAAAGAATATCTTCCTCATATTCAGGTGGAACTTCCTGTGCATCCGTTTCTGCCTCTTGCCTCTTGTCCTAGCACTTGGCACCACCAAGAAGAGCCTGGCTCCACCCTCTTGACACCCTTCCTTCTGACACATTTACCAGATCACTTCTTCCAGAAGAGCATGTTTGTTTCTAATTCACCCATAACCAACATTATCCACAAAGCAGACACCTTACAAGGTGAGAGATTCAAATCAGCACACTGACTTGAACAAAAGAAATATTTTATAGGCATCTAATTCTATAATACACTCAATTCTAAGGAAGAAAGACTTTCTCAACTCTGTGAAATTATTTGCAAGCTTACCTTTTCCTCTTTTCCTTTATTTCGTTGATCCTTTTTTTCCCGGCTGCGGACTGCCTTCCCTTTATCACTGGGATTTCGAGAGGATGGACGGTGAGGGCCTCTGACAGCTGCACTGACACGATTATTGTGACCTCTGCAATCACTGCATGGAACAGACTGACGCTTTCTGGGTCCTGGCGAAGGTCTAATTAGTTGTAACATATGCAAAAAGCCTCAGTGTAAAGTCACTGGTGAGCACTACCATAACCAAATCAAGTAGTTACAAACTTAAAAGGCTTTTGCTCAAGGTCATGTCAGAAACAAGACAAACATTTCTAGATAGTCACTAAAAATCCATTTTCCCTTGGCGGCAGACTCAGCAGGGCTCATTTGCTTAAAACAAGCTCCTCACTTTGTATATTCTATCAGTAAAAGTAATTCTAGTATTATGGAGCTTCCTTTGAAAGAAAAAGCGTCTGTGTGAGGCCTCCAGCTGTTGGAAATGAAACTAATTTTAGAAGCACATGAACAAACCAATACTGAGACCATTATTACGGATTTCTTTTTTACAATTCAGTTTCTTTTCTATTCGTGTCGGTTACTCTCAGATACATTTTCCACATGCTTTCCTAAAATTCCAGCATTAATGAGCCATGAGTCAAGGTAAAAATATCAGAGATATTTCCAGAGAACAGTAGATGTAAGACTGTATTTGGAAAGCATTAACTGAAAGTAGATGATGTGATTTGACACATCATTTAAGATGCATCAAGGATCCAGCACCTTCCCAGGACTTGTCTTTAACTGTTTCACAGCAGTGAGTTTGTCAGAACAGCACATCTCTCTTCAGGATAAAATGCATATTGAACTACACGAATATGCTGATGCCGTATTAAGAGTATTTTCATTCTCCAAATGGAGTATCTGCCAACTACAGTTATATTTATATACACCTAGCCACCTCTGAATTTCATTCCAAAGCTCAAAATAAAGGAACAGTGCAATTCCACATCTAATTTCCACTTAAATTTGTGAGTTCTGATATCTCAGTATGGGAATTTACTGCAGTTATTCCAACACAATATGCCCCAAGTTTTCACTGTGGCTTTTTCATATTGCCACAATTCAGTACTTCAGCAGCTGGCAAGATAAATGGAATAGAAACAGTTCTGTCAAGACTTTCCCATTTTAGTTACATGAGTTTGTGAAGTTTCAAAACACTAGGAAAGTTCTACCTCCTAGACTCTATCCTTCCAGAATGTTTGAATGAAATTGGCTAGGAGTGTTCCAAAGTTATTAAATGAGATACACAGAAATAGTGAGATCACACAAGACCCATTTCTTTCAGAAGGTGTAAATTATTAAAAAAAATAAAAATTTAAGATGTACCCACAAAGACCAAAGCTATCAGTCTGTGAGAATAGGATTTTAAGTCCAAAGCCTCAAAGAACAATTTGACCATACAGCTACAATAAACTAATAGTCACTTTCTGTCAAAATGCACAGTCCTGTGTCTGCTTTGCATGTACACCTGGTCCCTCCTTCATGCTACCACTGGCATGTGTTAGAACCTTCAGTTAAACAGTTCAGAAAGCTAATCTCATAGAAAAAGAAAAAAGCTAAACAAAAAAAACTAGACACAAAACAATGTCTGTAGCATCCTTAACCAGCTAATCAAAGACAACAAAGACAACAAAGTGAAAAAAACCTTCAACTCAGGCAACTGTGTATTGGGGTGTGAGGGAAGAAGCTTGACGTTAGTCATGACATGGAAAACAAAACCCTCAGACCATTCTGGATTAGGCTGCCTCAAAATGGCATCTCCTTCACTACAAACAGTGGCAAGCTGCAAGCGTCACACATCTAAGTTCTAGGACAAAAATTACACTGCAACAGGCTGAAGTCAAAGCACACTTTGTCCTGATAAATATTAATTTAGGCCTTCAGGTTTCCTCTTACCTACGTTCAGCAGGTACTGGCAAAGACCAGACTTCTGCATCATGAGCTGGTAATTCTTGTTGTGAGGCTTTCAATGGAGTATTGTCTAGTTTAAAGCTCTCTAGTGTTTTCATTATATCTTTCACATGCTTAGCTTCCACACTTATTTCCTGCCAAACCTGATTAAGAAAAAAAAAAAAAAAAAAAAAGAAGTAGATTAGGCACATTGGAAATAAGTTTGTAACTGTTCTCTTTTCAAGCTCATGTAACGCCTGGATAGATTCTACAGGGTTTAATGAGCTACCTAATTCTACTTCAATAAACAAGAATTATGCACATTACATACTGAGGAGGTTTTTCTGCCTTCTTCAGCACATTTAAAGAATAAACAAATAGATCTTGGATTTAACATCAAAAGAGACTTTTTACAAATTTTTAATATTAAACAAGTGTGACAGAACCTAATACATTAAATAGCAATCAAAAGTATCAACTCATTAGACTGAATATCAATGAAAAAAAATGATCGTTTGTGTTAAGGACAAATTACCATGACAGCCACAACTCATTTTCTATTAAGGACCTTAGTCATACTAAAATATTGAGGGAAACAAGACCTAAATGATACCAGACTACAAAACTTCAGCATAACAGGGGCACTCATCAGAAAGAAGCTGACAAGTCAGAGTGGACTGGTTCCCCAGGGCTGTGTTCCATCGACTTTTTTGTCACTGACAGAGAAAGAAGTCATAAAGATGACTTAACTAAGTCCATATATTAAAAAAGAAGCCTACATTTAACAGCACTAATTTATCAGACAATGGTTTTAAGTATTTTTATACTTTTGTTTACAATAAGAGTGGCTATTTTTGCTACTTTAATACTTATCCCACAAAATGTCCCAGAAAAGTAATATTTACCTGTTGCCATTTCTGCTGCAGATAGGTGTCTCTCACAGAGTACAGGTACTTATTCATTTGGTCAAGAACTCCCTGGTAGTAGACCATTGCAGAGTCATAATTTCCCAGTAAGGCATATTCACGGGCCAACTTTACATTCTCAATGATCATAACAAGGCTCATGTTCAACATGAAGCTGAAAAAAAATTAGAGGTATTAAGGAAACAAAAAAAATCCCAGTAGCAGAACAAGTTTTTGCAACTATTTTCGTACGCCCATTACCTCATCTAGCGTATCAAAATATGGAAGCTAGAAAAGTATTCGTTAGGGGGGAAAAAGCCCTAAAATTAATGTCATCCATATAAAACAGTAATTGTTGCTCTGTTACTAGAAATTAAACTCTTCACATCACAGCATTGTTTCTTGACATGGGGATTCTGTTGAAAAGCCCATAGAAGATATGCAGATTTAAATGCAACTGTTGCAAGCCACAACTGCATACTTCCCTTTTCATTCTACTGTAAGATAAACTAGTATTTTACTGTGTTCTTGTGTGGTTTAAAAAAAAGCCCCAACAAACAATAAATAAATCAAAGCCCTTTTTCCAGACGCATTAAATTTTGTTAGCTTTTTTTGCCTTAACATTCCATGCATGTAAGTTTTAACAGTCTTATTTTGCCTTTTGGCAAACACTATTCTTCCATTAGTATGATTTTACAAATCTTGAATTTTATTTATTGTTTGTTGGAAACAAATATACACCTTCTATGCCCAGCTTGCACATTGCTATCACCCACATTTTCACACTTAAAAAGGAACACTTGAAACACATTGAGGCTGCTGAATTAGCACTGAAAGGTAAGGAAATCTATGAATAAACGTGTAGTGTGTGACCACCCACTTTATTTAACATATTGTTCAAACCATACCACGTTTCCCCACCAGCAGTGGTAGTTCGTGGGCTTTTGGAGCAAACATCAATGACTGTGACCACTTCCACTTTGCAGCACCAGCAGAATCTGTACTTTTAGATTAGAATAGCGCAGAAGTATTATTTATACAAAGACAGTAGTAAGTAGAAGCAGTAGACTTACTCTTTGCAGTTGCCACTGTCCATAGAGCAGTTGTCCCACGTTCCTACCAGTTTCTTATACATCCCATCCCCTTCTTCTCTACGATACTTTCACTGTCTATGCTTTTCTTGTCTCCTGCACACCAAGATTTTCCCCACTCGCCTTCTACTTCCTTATCCAAGCAGAGAAAACATTAAAATAAGCAATTAAACACGCCTGCAAGAGAGTCACCTTGCTCTCATTTTGGTACCTGTACCCAGTGCCAGTAAGAAGCAATTGCAGACAAGCAATTACAGCTAAGCCCTGGGATGAAGCATACTTGATACAGATCAACTATTTAAAGAATGTAAGAGGTACTCATGCGCAATAAACAGACTTAAGACTGAACACATTGCAAAGACGAGGTCAGGGTCGAATTTGGCCACATCAGAGGTTTCAGAAGCCACACTTTGCACACACCTGCCAACCTACTGCTAAAATGTTAGCTCTCCATTGTAAAGTGGGGCTGCAAAGTACAAATCAAACATTTTAAGATTTGCACTCCTTTTTCTGTTCCCTTCCCAAGCAGCTTCACACACAGACACACAGCTGAAGCATTCCTCAGCCAACATCCTTTTCTTTTTTGCTTCCTTCCTCACCTTCCCTTGGAGCAGATAGCTGCTATGAACATTTTCAGTCCAAAACAGCAAAACTCTGGCAGCAAGGGATCTGAAGACAGGCCTCCAACAGCCCACACCCATCCACAAGGAAGGGACCCGAGGGGCTGAGCTTGGAAACCTCCTATCATAGAACCTACACTATGTAATCTCACTCTGTCCAGAGACTTGCTGAGCTGGCCATGTCTACAAGCTGATACAGTTAATGTGACCAGCAACTACAAAGGCTAACATATCCCAGGCTAATTAGGCCTTAGAGATACAGTTTGACTTGAGAGCTCTGTTGGTTTTAACCTTAGGAGAAGGAGCCTGAAGATGTGTGTCAACTGCTGTATGGATCATCACACACATATTACCACAGTTTTCCCTGCTGTATTTAGGAGCAAGCTTTTCCACTCCTGCTCATCCTACCAGATACACCTGTTTGCCTGTCCTAAGAATTCAAACCCATGACTAACACTACTGAAATCACAAGTTGAGCAAGATGCTAATAAACATTTTAAAAATCAAGTAATAGCAAGTTACTATAACCAAACTAGACTTTTAAAAGCCAAGAGAGGTCATAGATAACTTTTGTCCTACACTGAATGCTGTAGAGCAATCCAAGCAGAACAGCAATTCTGTTTACGTATCAAGAAAAAAAACTCCAAAACAAAAACAGCTTGTAATATCAGTTTTCATCTGAAAATGTGAATATAGCTAGAAGGAAAAAAAACAACAATACCTAAAGAGGCCAAGTCAGAAAGATATGAAAGCTCGGGACCAAAATGATAGTACTGCACATAATAGAAGAGTTAATGAAATTTTCAGGTTAGAAAAGGCACAGAAAGTAAGGACAGAAAGCAGAAACAAAAGCATAAGCAGAATGAGCTAGCAACTCACATACAGGAAAAAAAAAGGAAGGTGCTCACTCAAGTTTATAATGCTACTGGAATCTGTTTCATCTGTGGTATTGAAAATGCAAAAGAATTTAGCTGAAATTAGAAAACCAATTTAATTTGTTGCTTCATTTTGACTCATAAGAGCAGAAGAGCTTGAAGTGGCTTCTAAATACAAGGCTCTTGTGTACAAGTGAGGCAAAAAAAGCTGCTGGCTCTGCTTATGTCTGGACATGCCACTGATGCTGCCACTTGAACACAGGCAGTGTTAGAGCTGATACACTAATCCATGGGCTTGCTGCACCTGTAACTGAAGATGCTGAAGCATTTCTAAGAGGAAAAAAGAACGCCACAAATGAGTTAGAGTACTAATCTGAAACTAGGTTAAAGTTTGTAGCAGAAATTTGCAATATGCTGTGGCAGCTCACAGTAGGGTACAAGACACATGTGGGAGAGGCGTGAGTACAAACAAATCTCGAGTTAAACCAGAACTGAAGGGATTAAAACACCCACGAGACTAATCCTGACCACTTCATAATTTTTAAAGTAATAACACATGTGTTCAATACTCAGTAACACCACATGTGTTTACAAATATTTGGTGCTATCACGTAACAGGATGTCAAAGCTGCAAGGCTGCACTTATCAGCCACGACCTTTCCATGAATCATGCCCAGTGAAGTTATCTGTGTTCCAACAGCAACTGAAATAGTAAAGAGCTCATAAAGTTTACAGGGAACAGGATATAAGGAAAATAACCTAAGCACTTTGTCTTGCAAGTTTAATTCCGCCTTGTGTACAAACACACACACTTCCCAATAATCGCTCTTTACACTAGCTATAGCTATATGAGGTTCCCCAAAATTAACCAATTTCTAGTAACAGAGTACATTTTTATCATTTGCTCACAGGACCTAAAATACTTCTAAAGTACAGAACAGCCAAGAGTGGCGAGGGTTGAACTTAACCAACGTTCAAGATACCTACAACTTTTGAGAATGAGGTTTTGGAACTTATTTTTGTATTTCATTTGAAATGTAACAGACAACCATCGAGAAAACACTAGGGGCACTTCATGTTTTCCACAAGGACTTTAAGAAATTATCATAAGGAATGACTGTAGGTAATTGCTGCTCACAGTCATACATCAGAATCTGGGAACTATAACCAAACACTGCATCAATCATGTTTCACAAAGAAATCCCCCAAACTTTAAAAATCAAGAGATGGATAATGCAGATGTTGGAAGTGAAGATTTAAGTTGGAGTTCATCAGTTACTGCAGTGGACTCGCTGACTCGGCAAACAGCACAAGACATACATGGAAAATATTTCCAAGAGTCTTTCAGTCCAACCTTAATATCTGGACTAAGCCAGAGCCTGAATTTTGGCAGAGCACACATGTTTCCATTATTTCAGCCTGCTATACAGGCTCTGACATCAAAGCAACCATGTAAAATTTGCAAAGTTCTCTCAGCAAGCCAGATGAGAAAAAAAACACCCCAAAGTAACATCTTTCAGGAATCAATTTTTACTGATGACATGATGGTATCACCTTGGAGCTCCCTTCCAGCTTAATACCCATCTTCATAACATCCATGGCCAGCAAACATTTGGCATCAAGAAGTGATTGTGTTAGTTACTTCGGAAAGAGAAGGGTTGCCAGACTTATTGGATACTAAATAAAATGCTTCTCATCCGCTTACTGCATTTAACAATAATGGTAGCAAAAGAAGAACTACCAGCAACCATGAACACAAGCATGCCTAGATGTGTAAAAGAAAAAGAACATAAATCAAACATTAGGCAGAGATACACTTGTGGCAGATGATTTTACGTTTTCCAGGCTAAGCCTTTCAAAAGACTTGATTAAGCACGTTACTTACTCCCCATTTCATGGGGGGTTGGCATTCTTTATGATGGTATACATTAAATTAGCAAATTTCTCAGAAGGTTTTGAAGTGTCTGCAGCTAAATGGATAGGTGGGATTGCTTCTGTCTGGAGAGAAAATTTACATCACCGTAGATTACCGCAAACTACTTCACTAAGGAAAAAAAAAACCCAAACCACCCAACACCAAAACAGGCGGAGGATGAAGGAAAAAGTGGGAACCGGAGTTCCGTGCCTGAAGCGGCTCCCAGCAGCCCACCCAGGAGGATTCCCGGGGCGGGGAGGGCCCTGCCGCACACCTGCGGGGCGCAGCCTCCCCTCCCGGCGGCTTCCAGGGACACCACGGCGATGCCCGCCGAGCACGTGCGAGAGACAGCCCCGGCACAACAACACCGACCGACCAGCACCCTGTAATGGTGGCGGCTGTCGCGACAGCAGCGGCCGCGGCCGCTCGTTCTCCAGCCGCGGGACGGAGGAGCCGGAGCCTCCCCGGTGCCCGGGAGCCGTCGGGGCGGCCCCCACCGCGCCGGACCGGGCATCGCCCCCCGCCCGGGCCGAGCGGGAGCACCGCCCGGCCGGGTGGGCGCGGGGCAGGAACCGCGGGGCTCCCTCGCTCACTTACTCCTCCCCGAAGCTCGGACCGGCGGCGACAGCAGCAGCAGCTGCGGCTCCTCCACTTCTTCCGCCCCCTTCCTCCTCCAGCGACGGCCGACCCCACCCCCGGCCCTGCCCGCCACCTCCCCCTCCCGCCGCCGGCAATTTTTGAAGGCAAATCCGGCTGCGTCACTTCCAGCCCGGCGAGGCTGGGGATGAAGGTCCGCCCGGCCAGCCGGGTAAGAAGTCGGTGTCTGTTTGAGCGTTATTATTGACAGCGATGATCCCGTTTGGTTTTAAATTTTAAGGGAGGGGGGGAAAAGGGGAAAAAAAAAAAACAAACAGACAGGCAGAGAGAAACAAAGCAGGAAGAAAAGAGCTGCTGCATTGGCCGGGAATCGAACCCGGGCCTCCCGCGTGGCAGGCGAGAATTCTACCACTGAACCACCAATGCTGTGCATGGCGACTCTCCCCTTCGTCATCCCAAAGTGATCCCAGCGGAGTTGCCCGCCCTGTTCACCTACCTAATATCCCGTGGTGGAGGAGAGGCTTCATTCACCCATTCCCTTTCTACAACTCACAAATGTAGTTTTTGCCGAGTGAATAGCACGCACCAACTTTAATTCGCATGTTCCTTGTTTATGGCTCGCCTCCACCTTTTCAAACTCTTAGTAGAGGGTGTTGTTTTGGGGAAGAAAACGCATCTGAGGGTGCTGAGGAGAGCCAGCTGCCGAGCTGAGTAAGACCAGGAAACTGCCCTTGAGTGTCCCTGATGGAGCAGTACCTCTTCACCTGTCTAAATAGACTCAGCTGCTTAGCAACAAATAGGATCTAAAGGTTGGGCACAGTGCAGCAGGTTTGTGATAGCTCTTCAGAGTGAACTCAAAAGACCCTCAACATTATGTAATTCCTTAACTTATATGACATCCATTCTTATTTTTCTTGCTTTTGTATTTTTACCCGTTCTTGAACTGGCAGTTTTAGTCTATCCCTTTAATGAACGTCTGAGTTTAAAAAAATCATTTCTGCATTACTTTAGCTATAAAGGCAAAGAAAGATGTTGATGAGCTTCTAAAATTGGAAGTGCTACTGTATCACATCACTTGGTTGATGAGAGCCGGAGGGATTTCCCTCCTCCCCTTTGTATGTGGCTAATAAATTAAAAATGTGCTGTACTGCCACATCCTCCCCCCCACAACAAAATGTGCTGTACTGCCACATCCCCCCCTCCCTAAGAAGAATTAGAATATAATGTAGTCTCTGCAATAACACACTGGTTTCTCCATTAGCACTTTGAGATGTGCAGTTAAAGAATGGGATTTTCTCAAAGACAATTTTCCCTCCTAACACAAATGAAAGCTGTGATGTGTTGTCGATTTCTCAAGGAATAGCTTTATGATACATAATGTATGCATAGTAGTAATAATAATAAATAATAATTATTAAAGAATATTTACTTTTTTTTTATGAAAGAGGCAGCAGACAATATGGAAAAAGCACCAACTCCTGAACATCAAAATGTATACTTTTGAGAACAGGTTACAAACACGAGGTAGCTGCCAAGTACAAGAGTGTCTCTGCTGATACGCTTGCACCATTTTACTGTTAGACAGTAAAGCTGCTGCAGCATAAAAGGGACTTGTGGAAGAGGGGTGTGAAGGAGAAGGAAAGAAATGCATTTGGGCAACTAGTATTTACGTTTCATATTTGCTTAGCCAAAACAAGAACTTGATTTTCACTCCTTATCAAGGTTCATTGTGGTTTTTATTACTCCAGCAAGTGTTCCGCTCCAGAAACGAATTCTTGAGAAAACAGTTTCTAAAACCCAAGAAAGTCACTGACTACCAGCAGCTGATAATTCAGTTAGGCTTTTCACAAGTGTTGGAATTCTTTCTCGAGTAACTTTTAAGAAGGTGTCAATGCAACCATCCGCTCACATCCTGTCCCCCAGGTCAAATATGCACGCTGTATGTTCAGCCAACAGGGACAAGAAGTCTCAGCTTCTTAACTACCGGGCATAGACTGACCAAGTGGAAACCTGTCACTCCTGGACAAAGGGTACAGATGCTCCAGTGTACCTACTCGAAAAGTGAGCAGAAAAGATGCCCATTCTTTCCACATAAACATCAGGGGACTTGGAGATTATGTTCCAAGCCAGCACCCTGTAACCCTCTAAGGCCCAAACATCCCAAATACGCCTTCAGAGATCACATGTAGCTGGACTACAAGTATTTAGAGACCTGGCAAAAGGGTATGCCCGTGTCATGACCAAGACAGGTAAAGAATACTCAAAAGATCATTGAATAACTTACTATGGCCATAAGATAATGCAAGTTTGTTAAGTTCACCAGCCAGGCACAGAAAAAAAGAACGATTTGCGTAAACAAAATTGTGCGGTGGTCTATGTATTTAATTGGAGAATCCAAAAGAACTGACAGTCTTATAATACAAAAAAGACATTATATATATATACATATACACACATGGAATATGCCTATATATATCTATATAGATACATATAAATCAGTAAACTTGAATAGTGCCTTTATCATGAGTATCTTAAGGCATTCAAACATTTTACTATGACATTGACCCAATTTATTATCTTTTTGCTTTGGTTGAAATAAAGCAAACCGATTAAAGGTCTGATCTGATACACCGATGACGTATGAAACAAAAGCCTAACACTATCTTCAGTGACAGTAGCATCATCTAAGAACGCACCCACTGCACTGCCTATTAGCTGAATAATATTAAAAGGAGTCTAAATAAATCATTCCCACTCACAGCTTTGCAACAGCAGAAGATAAGTCAGTCTCAAAGAGACTTTCTAGCCATATATTCTATAGACTTCTATTACAAATCAAGGATAGAAAAGATACAGCAAGAGGGCCTGCCCGAGGATAGAATGCCACTGAATATCAAATAGTATTTACAGTACAGTTATAGGATTATAGAACATTTTATAAATACAATTAATATGTATACAAGGGCACATAAAAGAGAAACTTGTTTTCATGCTTTACGAAGTGAAAGCAACCTGAACTGAAACTTACTGCAGAATTCCACAGCTGCTGGTTAGGAGCCTCTCTTCTTCACTGCCTGCACAAACCAATCCCCATCGTAGGTCACCAGTGAAACACCCATGTTTTAAGCAGCAGCTATGAAGAATCTCTATAATAGACTCTGAATCTAGGGATGAAACGTGAAGTTTCAAAACATGGGTAAGGCAGAGAATGCTAGAGAGTTGTGACAACATTTACGTGTAACTCGGATTGTAACAAATTGTATTTTTTGCAAGGAAATATATAATACTGCAGCATCTAGGTGGCAAAATTCAAGCAACATATATTACAACTTCTAAAACATGATGTTAGGAAATGCTGGAAGCATCTCCTGAATTCTAAAGATGTGAGCTTTTCCTGTATTTGTTTAAAAAGGCAAAATAGTATTTAGTATTTCAGCACTTGCACATGTCCTTGAAAGAATCAATGATGTCCTTTAAAAAAAGCACTTTGGTTTGCTTGTATAGAACAATGGTGCCTTTACAGGACTCTTTTTTATATTTTTTTAATTTATTTTTAAATTGGTTAAAAAACAGTAATAGTATTAAACAGGAATATACCACAATACAGTGCAGGCAGAGGAGAAATATACTCACATGAAAAGGCAACTTTAGGAGTCAATTTAATGAAGAATTGACATTATTTTCTCTGCACACTTCAAAAACCGTGAGGCAAGGTTGATTAAATTACCTTTAACCAGTAATATATTATACTTTACTCTAAGACAAGTAGACCAGTTTTACTGGGATATTTACTATGAGGAGGATAATCTTTAAAGTTTATTTACAAGAAAAGCAATCTTTTTTACATAATATATAAAATGGAATAGTTATGCACTGCAGCCATTTTATAATATTTAAGCTAAATGAAATGAATCTTAAAAGCTATTCTATTTCAACAGCTGTGGAAAAGGCAGACAGAACAGGAACTGTTTTATTAAACTGCAAACTCATTTTCATTATAGAAAGTAACTAACTACTTGTTTGACAAAACATCTTCTCATAACCATCTTCTAACAGTTATAAGCACTTCACAGTAGAGGAAAACAAACATTTTCTCCTGTGACCAAGTATGTTTAAGAAGTTTCCTCACTGCCAACCACTGCAGGTCAGACCTTCCTCAGTTATGCCAATCTGAATCATTTATGGACAACACTAGAAATTGGATGGTTCAAATGAACATGCAAGAAAGAAAACTCCAAATGCTAAACACCAGGCAGTTTTTTCACTGATCCAGTATTTAGGACAGTATTACAGACAGTTGCACTGGCACAAAGAGGGACACTGCACTGAAGGACAGAAAGAGAACAAATGGCCAGAAATAAACCAGCTTGGTGAGCAAACTAGTAACTGGTGTTTGCTGCAAGAACAGCTGTGAACGCCAATTTCATGATGTTTAGACAGTTGCAATGCCAGTGCAATGGCACAAGTAATAGTTTAAAAAAGCAGTAATGGTTACAGGCATGTTATTAGATTATCCATTGGAATTCAACTCCAAGGAGGAGGAAATGTTTTAAAAGACATGAAGTTTACTAAAATAGTGCATTTTCTTCACCACTGTGTTAACTTTAGGAGAAAGGAGAGAGATAAAAACATAATTCTTTCTGCCTCTCACCTCTAACTCCTGGTCTAGTCTCAGAGAAGCTGCTTAGAGGGATGCTCCTGTCCGTACCCCCAGTAACCTCAACAGGCTCAATACCCTCCCACCATGAGACCCAAGGGGATACCTGATCACCTGCTGCCAGAAATTATGGAAGAGTAATGCAGAAGGCAGCAGACACAGCTCTAAGTTTCTAGTTCTGAACTGTGCTGCAAAAGACAGACCATTGACACTGTACTGACGGCTCAGATGGGCTGGTGCACGGTGCTTCTCCTTACTGTCTGTGTGACCAGGAGGAAAACTATTCCAGCCAAGTGAAACGCGTCTCCACAACAACAGCCTCAAAAGCCATAATCTTTTCCCATTACTATCTCAAACTTATAATAAAGACACTACTCTAAAATTTATTTTTCAAACGAAAAGTTCCAACTCAAGCAACAATGTACACACTTTACAGTTTGGCTGTAGTCAGAAAATTAAACTAGATTTCAGAAAGTGTTTTCTCTAAAGCTTCTTTTCCACTTCTGTCTACAGGAAAACTGATGACAGGAGACAATGAAATTGTTTCTGAGTGAGCAGTTCTGCTTTGAGAGTACCAGTCAAATGCTACATTGTTATTAATGTCAAATCCAATTACTATTTAATAAAATACTAGTTTTAATGCTTTATCATCTTACAATCATACTATAGCCAAGACTGATACTTTCTTGTTTCAAAGCTGAGAACCAGGCCACTTAAACAGTAGCTAGAAACATTTCACCAGATAGATGGCTCAGTTTTTCCAACACTGCATAATTAGGTCAAATACAGTGAGAAGTGAGGGTACAGCAGCTTTTTTTTTTTCCTCTTCAGAAATGTATCAGAGAGCTTTATTAGCGTAAAGTAGGTTTTATATTTGGTCAATGCATGGAAAAACTGTCATAAAAAATTCTGAAGCAGAGAACTGTTTTCTAAAATTATTCAATTTATGTACAAATAGATACCAGGCATCATCTTAGGGAGGGGAAAAAAAAAATCACTGTTTCCTATTTTGAGTACTTAGAGTACAGAGAATCAATAACAAAACTCAAGTGATATTTTTTTCACCTAACATCAGATCTCTTCTAAATTAAACAATTAACATCACTGGAATAAATTAATGTTGGGGAAGGATTTCCCTGTATTCTGGGGAAACAAAATGTACAGAGAGGGAAGCAGAATACATAACTGTTTTAGTGTTTCAAAAGAAGTGTGCATGTATTTACTGTAGCAATCTTCTTTCAAGTCTCTTACAAGAGACTTTTCAAAAACTATAGGTGCAAAATCGATTATTTACTTTTTGATCTTTATTCCTCTACTAAACATAAACCAGATCACGACTCTGAACTCCTCTACCTGCCTGTTCATCATCATCCTCCTCCTCATCTGACTGCTGTTCTGAGTTTTGGGAACTACCATACTCGTACTCAATGGGCTTTGGATTGTTGTATGGGTAGCCATTGTCATCAAAAAACCTTCGGAAGGTGAACTCATAAAAAGCATGTTCAGGATGTTTTCCATTTTTGTACCACCCGTTAAGGGTATCATTTCTGTTCCCCTCCTTATCATCATCACTCCACAATTTATCTGGATCAACTGGATCAAAGTTTGATGTGTCCGTAGGATGAGCAATTTTGGGAATGTAGAAAGCAGACTGTCGCCGTAGATCACTTGAAAAATCAATTGTTTTAAAAAATGGATGAGCTTTTATTTCATCTGCACCGTTTTTGCCTAAACGATCTTCGGGCCCTCGGCAGAGTTTAATAATAAGGTCGGAGGCCTCTGGAGTCAGTTTAGCCTGAGGTGGAATATGAAGTGCAGTTTGCCAGTTGATAACCTTAAAAGCAAAAAGGGATGTTAGTTATTTATAATTTCATAAAAAGGAAAAACCAGATTAAAACAACAAAACAAACAGCCACAAAGAAATCATTCAACATGTCTAAGGGTTTTCACACTAGAGAGGAAAACATGAAGCTGCTTTTTCAGAAATACAAAGAATATTTTGTCTGGAAACCTGGCAAAATCCAGGTAAAGTTTACTCACATTCCAAATCTAAATTAGAGTCTGTCATGGGATATCCCTAGTATAAAACAAGGAAGATCCCATAAAATCCAGCGCCTGGAACCTGAGATTAGGCACATGGCTTACAATCTTAAAAAGAAGGTGAGGCGGATGAATTTTGAGTTAGATGATGCAATGTAAAGATTAACAGATTCAAAGTTAAAAAAAAAAATCAGTACTACATTTAAGCCAACTAATATCTTGCAAGCTGAATGCAATCTTGCAAAATGACCCCTGCAGAAGATTGCCCTCATGCTTTCTCTGGAACAGCTGGGGCTCAGGAAGGAAAGGTCCAATGGCTCCAAGCTGCCAGTAACCCTGAGCAGGCACAGCCATCTGCTATTCCTCCACCTTTCCATGCCAAAAACCTGCAGATGCATCACCAAAGGAAATCCTCTGCAGGTAAGCAGGCATGGAAGCCTAGTATGGGAGAAGAATACCAAGACGAGGAAGAAGAAGAGGAAGAAGAAGAGGAAGAGGAAGAGGAAGAAGAAGAGGAAGAAGAAGAGGAAGAAGAAGAGGAAGAAGAAGAGGAAGAAGAAGAGGAAGAAGAAGAGGAGTGGAAATAATAACTGGAATAGATACAAGAAGTGAAATGTGGTTTTTAGCTGGCATGTTTACTATACCAAGATAAAAGATGCAAACATGGTCCCTTTACAAACTAAGTGCACCTCGACAGTAACATAAAGTTCATAATCTTCTTAGTTTATAATATGCTTGGATAGGCAGCACTCTCAAACATCACCTTTTTTTCCATTATAAATTAGAAAGACCATATAAATTTCAAGCCTTTTTCAGACTGTTAATATCAGACTTTTAAAGTTACCTTCATTTGTGTTTCCAGTGGTGTTTGTGCCAGGAATGGAGGCTGCCCCACTAGCATCTCAAAGAGAATTACTCCAACACTCCACCAGTCACACAACTGTGTGTAACCTGAAATAAAGTTCATATAAAGTAGTCAAAGTTTCAGTATCATTTCAATCTTGAATTTCTAGGAGTACAAAAGTTCACAGGAGAACTTTATTCAATACTTCTTCAAGATTTCCACATTAACAACTATTTTAATTTTTTGTTAAAATATTATATACCTGGGAAAAGAGGCAGTGTAAGAAAGGTGAAGCAAGATACCTGAATATCAGTTACTCTGCAGCAGGATTACAGTACAGAAGTGCATTACCTGTTCGTAACAACACTTCTGGAGCGATGTAGTTGGGTGTGCCAACAAGGGAATGGGCCAGGCAGCGCTGGTGCTGACGTGCAGCCCTGCGCTCCAGCGGCTTCAGCCTGTCTCCACACCTGCAGTTCGCTGGGTCACCCCATTCATTGCTGAAATCCATACTGTCCTGACGTGCATGATCACCTGCAATTGAGGGAGAAGGATGGCAAAATTAAACGAGTACTCTACTTTTTATCCAATATGAAGTTTTCTTTATCTGTTAACATTCCTCGTTATATGACAGAATCTATTTCAGTTTCAACACTCAAGAGTTACAGCAGTCATCAACATCAGGATGTTGACTTTCTGTTTACGATATCAACCACCAAGTTTTGAGAATGCTTTTTTTGAACTCCCTTTAGACATAACTATGAGAAAGTATCAAGTTTGATATTGTCTCAGTTTTTTCTTAAGATAACCACATAATATACATACAGGATGTATATTGTTCTTGTTCCTATGCAAACATAAAACACCCAATATTTAAATCACCGAAAAATAAAATCAGATTAAATCCTTTTCTTCTCACCAGAGACTGTGTAACAGTCTGGCCTAGGATACATGGTATTTTGATAGAAAATAGTCAAAAGTAATTTAAAAATTGTTTCTGAAGTTATGTTTTGCTTTTTGAAAATTAAAAACAGGTTATCAAAAAATCTGTATTTTACCACTCTCAGAACTGACTTTTTTTCCTCTTTCTTTTAGCTTTTAAGTAATCAAGTGGGATTCTTAAAAGCCCACTTTAACCTCCTCAGAAATCAACAGGTTACGCTAAAAGGAGCACATGAGACACTCAGAAATTGGAGCAAGGTTTTCAAGAACCATTACATTTAAAATATCAGTTCATCCTCAAAACAGAGTTAGGGCTGTTGCCTATCTAATTACCTCACCACCTCTGTGATTTTCTTTCCAAATTTTAGAAGCCACTAATAGGACAAACAGCAGCATAGCTCATTCCTTCTCCCTTAAGGAATCAATGCTCACACTGGAACCCTCCCACACTAAATGTTGCTTTCTGTAATTTGTGTGGTGTGCAGACATATTGTTAGATGCGTTATTCTTCAGAAAGGAAACAGCACAGTCATCTTCTGTGACGGTTTGGACTTGGCTCCCTGCCAAATGCCCGAAAGCTAGGATAGCAGTCCTTTTCTCCCTTTCTTTTTTTCCCTTAGGTTAAAGGAGAAAGAAACTATAAAAATTAAAGAACCCACAGTCAAGCTGCTTATATAAAAATATATTTATATTTACGCAAATTACAGTTATATACAGTTAAGATGCTATATACACAGAAAAAGGGGGTCCACCCCCCCGCAGGGATAGGGAAAGGGAAAAAGGGGACAAAAGGGAACAAAAGGGACACCGAACAGGTATACTAGATTAAACTATACTAATAACTAACAAAACAGATCTCACTACGTCCCTTAGAACAGCAGGATCGGCAGTCACAGCCAGCACTCTCCAAACTCCCACGTGGTAGGATGGTGGACTCTGCAGGCCTCAGCCTTAGATAAGCGAGACCAACGCAGGGACCCACTGTTCCCAAACCTCGCCGGAAGAGAAGAGAGCGAGGTCTCTAATCTCTAACTTATTTATACTCTGGTTTACGTAAAAATTGTGTGGAATACTGGGTACTTGGCTCCTTCCTTGGTTACAAACTGGTCACCAAGGAAGGCCTAGACTAAAACCATCACATCTTCCTATTCACTTATTATTTAATTCCTTACAAAGAAGATTAATATTTCTCTTACCACTCTGGTAGTACTTTGAATCATGGGTCCATCGAAAACCTGTACAGAGCCCGAAGTCAGTCAATTTGATGTGACCATCACGGTCTATCAAGATATTATCAGGTTTAATATCTCTGTGGATGAAGCCCATTTTATGAACACTCTCAACTGCACAGGTCAGTTCTGCTGTGTAGAACCGTGCCAGATTTTCTGGAAAGACACCCATTCTAATCAGGAGACTCATCATATCACCTCCTGGAATGTAGTCCATTACAAAGTACAAATTGTCTTTATCTTGGAATGAATAGTACAGGCGAACCACCCACTCGTTATCAGCTTCTGCGAGGATATCCCGCTCAGCTTTAACGTGAGCAACTTGATTTCTAAGCAAGACATCTTTTTTCCTCAGAGTTTTTGTCGCATATAAAGCATTAGTATCCACTTTTCTTGCTAGGCAAACTTCTCCAAATGCACCAACTCCCAGGGTTTTAATTTTTACGAACATTGACTTGTCCATTTTAGCTCTTCTTAGCCGAATGTAATTGGATTCTTTCTGGCACAACATTTTCCTCATTTGATCTCGGGCTTCTGGTGACAATCCAACCTGTGCAGCAAACAGAATTAAATCTGAAGAGTGAACAGTACTTTTAATTCTTGATGGTCTTCTCATAACTACAAGGCTTAGGCAAAGCAAACCAAATACTTAATACACAGCACAGGAAATATACTTAAAGGGGTTTGGTTTTGTTTTAAACATTAGGATTCCATAAAAACATAGAGGAGTGATAAAAGCCAAAATGTGATTGTTTTCAGCAGCAAAATGCATAAGGTGCCATGCACCAGAAGGTTCTTGAGAAGGGACTACATTCTTGGGGAGCAAAAGGGTAATTTACAAACCAACAATAAAAACTACTGTGAATAATATTATCAGAGTAACAGTGTGCATCAGCTGCCTCCCTGATTCTCTTTGTACAGCTAAAGGAAGCCAAAAAGTGCCTAGGAGCTGTAAGCTGCCGAGGGCTCAAGCTGCCAAGGGAAAGGCAACCCCTCTACAGACTAGCTTGAGAAGAAGTCACTAAGCTTCCCGACCATGCTGTGGAACTTCAGTTGCAGGAGAGAACAGGCAACTCTCTCACTCTCATGCTTCCTTGTGTAGCTACACAAACCAGATCCACACAGCACTGTTTCCCACTATCCGCCCACACCAAGCCTGTGCCTCTGCCGCAAGCCTAGACCTGATCTTCCCTCTTATCACATAACCCACCCCTTTCTAACAGGACTTCACTCACACTCTCACTCCTGCTCTCCACTTTACACCAACTAGTTCAGCACAGCACTTTCTTTGAAGTGGCTCACTCCTCCCCACAGTAGCTTTTCTTGGCTCCCATCTGTGTACATACCCCTATCTTAACTGAACATCCCTGGTGTTCTGGCCAACACCACCACCATTCTGACAGCTGAAACACTCCCAGGCCACATGCAACTCATCACCTACAGCGTGGAAACCCTTATCTGCAAGAACCACATTGAGCATTCTCAGTGTACTCCAACCTGTGTGCCTCCCGGTGTATTTCTTCTGCTTTCAATTCCTTTAAAGTGCCATTCAATTTCACTGCCATTTTTCTTGGTAAATGTCAGGGGCTGGAGTCTGACTCTCTCTTCTTTTTGGTTTTTAATGTGAGTAGAATCTGTCTTCAATTTTTTATATTCTTTTCTCCATGACACTTCCCCCCAAAGCTTCATGTTCATTCCTTCTTTTGTTTTCTGACAGCATTTTCGAAGTACTATCTGCTCCCTTTCTCATAGCATCTCAATTATTTTATCTGGCTTGAAATCCCTATCCCACAGCAATGATTTCCAAGTCCAATCTACAGTATATTCCCTCATTTTTTCATGGACATTCTGATCCTAAAATTGAACATGGCCAAATTGAATCCCTGCAAACAACACAACTGTACTCAAGCACTATTCTAAAAGTTTTCAATATCTTATTGTCACATCTTATCGATTCTTGATACCAAATCTTGTTGCTTCCATCTTCTTAATGTTTCAAATGTTTGAGACACTGTCTGCAGAACACTACTCATGACCTCCATTAGGATTATGTAACTAGTCTAGGCGTGGATAAACACTGTTAAATAGATGACTTCTGCTTTGCCTAACTTACAATGTAACTTGAAACAAAGTATAATAGATTTGATGGAGAGAAAAGGTAAGAGAAAAGATCAATTACATATCTCTTAGTATTTAAAAATGCTTTCAAAAGTTACTATGTGTCACCAATTAAAGAAAACACTGTTAAAACACCTAAAATTTCTTGCAGGCATCCTATCAAGAATGGATCCAAAGGAGATGCAACTAGGAAAATGCATACAAAATTCTTGTCTACCCCAACAAACTGCCCAAGGAATATGAATTCAGTAAAATGTAAAGGAGGAAAGCTGTTTTCATTTTGAGACAAAATTTTTTGTCAACATCAGATAGGCAGTAGTTAGGACTGGGCAGCAGTAGTTTAAAAACTGGATGTGCAAAATAGACAATTTTTTAATTCAAAATAGGGAGTTGAACATTTCTCAACACATTACTGTACTGTCTTCCAGGACAGAAACATCTCAAGTTTTCTGTGAATGAACATGCTTAAAGATCATTTCAACACAGAAGGAAGACTTACAAAAATGCCAAGAAGACACCCTGTTAAAAGTTCAGATGACAATGAGTCACCTCCTCAAGGCCCATCTGAAACCTGAAGTCTGCTTCAGTACAGACCCACCTGCACACAAAGTGAACCTCAACGATCAGTTACAAAATTAGCAAAGATGGCATAACCTAGATGGCAACAAAACCCCAGGAGACTCAATACAGTAATTAATGACAAGATATACAATTAAGAGTCTCCAAAACCCTTGTAGCTTTACTTTCTACTGCCTACTCTCTAGCTGTTGCATCCTAACAGTTTTATTGTGGAGACCAGCCCAAGTACTGCAATTTGTTGTCTTCTCTCAACCCATCTTCACTTTTTCCTATGCCATCCACTAAACCAAATGTTAATTACAAACTGATTGCTGTCTGCATTGCTGTATTTTCCCTAGAACACTCTTCAGCTTCAGCATTCACCAAAAATTAGCCAACTTTGTCAGCTGCACAAACTCTTTTGCACATACATCTCCAGTTATTTCCAGACAGTGACAGAGAGAAGAGCTTCCTGAATTGCTCTGTATCATCACACAATTTGCTCTCATTTTGGTCCCTTTCCATCTTGCTGTGCTTTAAAGGATGACTTAAGTTGCTCTTTGCAGCAAAGACATCTAGCATAATTCTTGTCCAGATTCACAGATTTAAATTAAATATTTCTGAGACCACTCCACTCAATTTCCTAGGAAACCTGAAAGCACATAAATATGTCACTTATGCTAGAAATACAGCATTCTGTGAAGGCAGGTATTTCCATAGGGATGCATTTTGGTTTTTTTTTCTTGCAAAAGTTCCTACCAAAGGGGAAAAAAGAAGGGATTCAATACTTGCTTAATCTTAAACTTTCTAAAAATAGATAACAAGCTAGTTTCCCTTTCTCCTTCTCATGAAGATCCAAAATATACTTCACTATTTTGCGATTCCTCTCCTGAAAAAGTACAGGTCTGCTGCAGCACAACAGCCCATTTACCACCCTTCAGCCTGTAATTAAACACCCCACCTTTAAATCTAGCTTAAATACTATAAATTGCATTTCATATAAGAAAATACATTTACTAGGGTGCTTTAAATGAACATGAAAAGTTATATCAGTGCTTTCATATAAGTAACATTTACTCTTGAGATACTACAGAACACAACACAGTAAGAAGGGAAAGTGAAGTTTGCAAATCAACATTATTATAATCTTACATTTAAGTACTCAAAAATAGCCAAAGTAAATTCATGCTTAATTTTGATGCAGGATTGCATGCAAAGCCCTCTAAAAAAGGGATCATGCTATTCTTAATAAACACTGTTGCTTCAGAATCTTACTTGTCTACACAGGGATGGAGGCTACAGAGTTCAGGAAAGCTTCCCACACCTTAACAGTTTAAATCAGCTGTTAGTGGAAGTGAAAAAGGAAAGAGAGAAGACTAAGAATAAAGATCTAGTAAGAGTTTCAGGATGAAATCTTGCTAATATTTACATATTCGCGATTAAGCAAACACAAAAGACTGAAACTTACAGTAAGAAATTTCAAAATAGTAAGAAAACACATTTAAAAAACAGCATGTCAAGAAAGTGATGTAAGCTGAATACATACTCTGATAGAATAAATTAAAAAGTACATCATACTTATATCAAACTTCCAACTACAATTGTTAAGAAATATTTATGTGACATCTCAGTTTTAGCTTTCTGCAAATCTTAGTTTCACTGCTTCCCACTATTTCCTCTTTTGAAACGACATCAGCTCCAGTTTTTATCCTTTTGATTTGTTTTAATAGAACACTGAAATACTAGAACCAGATAACTGACTCCATTCAGGTACAACATTTTATATGCTTTTGTTGATGTCTGTTTTTTTATTACCCCATTCAATTGCCTCTTGTTTAAACAGATAGACTTACAGTCTGGATTATAAAATAATCAGGCAAAAGATATCATGTCTCTTTCAGTAAAAAAAAAATTAACTTTTAAAAAGTGGGTTTTTTTTAATTTGAACTTAAAGAAATTATCACTACTGGAAACAAACTGCAGAATGTAAAAAATATCACTGTTTGGGTGACTATATAAATGCACTAACCAGCCTACCACTTGTCCCTGCTTTGCTTGCACCTGCAGTGCTTATTTAAAAAGAAAGAGAAATATTTTTGAAAATCATTCAAATATTGCATATAACTAAGAAATGAGGATTAAATAGAATCCATAACAAAAAGCTATGAGCCATGTATCTCATGAATCTCAGTTCATGCAACAATTATTTTGCTTCTGCTGCCTTACTGTACATAGGCCAGATGAATTACATTTAGACATGCAAGAAACTTACTTAAGCACTGAAGAACTTGCCACATCTCAAATAAAAAATTAAAACCAGACTTCAATACTACAATGTATCACAATATTCTATTTATCTATACTATTTAAACATTCTACAATTAAGATATCTATCTCTTAAAATCAATACAGGACCAGTTCTAGTCACAGGTTTAGAAAGAAGGAAGAGTTTACCCGCATCATTTCATTCTCTAGTTGTTTTTTCCGGTGCAAACGCTGCTGGTGTGACTTGAGTATATTCTCCACATGCTGCTCCATGAAGAATTTAAAGGCTTGAGGGGAGTAACTTTGGATGCGAGACTCTCTTCTTTCTTCATCTTTCTTGTTTTTTCTAACAGGAACGGGTGATGTTGTAATTTGTTTCTTTTCTTTATCCGTTGAATCAACACATTCATAATTCTTTTCATTCTCATCCTCCCTGGATAAAAGAGGTGGCTCCTCTTTGTTGAGCTTGGGTCCTGCCTCATACAGGTTGACAGAAGGACTCTGATGCAGCAAGTGTTTTGGGTAAGGTGGTGGTGGGCCCTGGTAATTTGGAGCCTCAACAACAGGAGCCATAACTGCCATATTCGTAGACGGGCTCTCAGAGAAGGGGATGGACTGCACAGTTTGCACGGGCTGTGGCATCCAGGAAGGGTGAGTGGGCGCCAGGGCAGTCTGCAGCTCTGGTTTTAACACACGCATGCTTTTCACTGGTTGCTGGATGGGAGCTGGTGTTATGGCTGTTACTGTTGTGGCCGAAGGCTGAGAGCTGCCAGAGTGGCTTTGCCTATTGCCATGATGGTTGTTGAAAGAATTTGACCGTACGGGAACATTGGGTTGCCACGTAGGCATGTCGTGCCCGCTGCCAGGTGACGACTGCGACTGCACAGGGGAAGGCTGTGACCAGGACGTGGGTATTCCAGCTACATTCGTGTTGTAAAGTTCCATGTTGTGACTATTTCTGTTGGGCACCATCATTGCCTGAGGAAGATTCCCATTGGTGTATGCTGAAGGAGGAGCAGATCCTCCTGCCTGCATCTGTAATGCTGTGGGACTCTGCCTGTTAGTTGGATTCATGGGGTATGGGGGTGGCTGGCGACTCACCGAATTCCCAGACACCACATTCTGATGAACTATGAATTCTGCCTGACAATTGCCATTTTGCATTCCAGCTCTTCCTGATGGAAAACTAAATTTGCTGTTGGCAGAACTCTGCATGATTATTGGTTGCCTGCCAATGGGGACAGCACTCATGCCTCTCTGACCCTGCGTGGATGCATTCATAGGTGGAGGGTTCATAGGTGGAGGCGGATAACCATCCTGCCATGCTCCTGGTGGCACTGGAGAAATACGGGAGATCACATATTCCATGTTTCCAGAGTATCGCTTTGTCTGAGAATTTGGTTCCCAGGAAGGAGGTGGAGGAGTAGTTCCCCTTGGAGGTGGTGTCTGCCCTCGAGGAGGCGGAGGAGGAGGAGTGACACTCCTTATCTGTGGTAGAGGTGGGGGATTCACCCTTTGTCCGTTGCCAGGATGAGCCTGAGCAAATGCCGCAATGCCAGATCCAGATAACGGCCTTCCTATGTCAGGCTGAGAGCTGGGACTTTCTGAGCGATAAACTACACTCTCTCCCAGGGAGGGGCCATGCCGCTGGGGAACCAGGGACTCCTTAGAACCCTTCCAGCTCTGCTTGCGGTTAACTGACTGCTGAACAGTCCCTGCTTTCACAACAAGAAAACACAGCATTTATATTATTAGAAATTATTTACATTCACTGCTTTGAAAATTTTGTTCTTCTGCATTAGTTGCTACAGAAAAAGGATGTGAAGTCTCTGACATAATATAATCCACTGCACTTCACATGAAAAATTTTCTCTATCTAGTAATACACATCACAGTACGGTAATATGCTCACTACACATGTAAGAGCAAAAATGCATTGAAACTATAGTATCAGAGTTTCCAGAAATATTTTTTCTGAAAATGCATTTTGCTTAAGTAAAAACGCAAATTTTAATTGAAAAAACGGTAATGCGCAAAACTATTAGGCACACAATATATTTTTAATCACATGTACAAGAAAGCCTCATAAAAATGTTCAGCACAAGCGCAAAAACAAGTAACAGCACGGAAAAATATGTTTAGTTATGTTGCTATCCCTTCCACTTTAATGCTTACAAGACATTTAGCGTTCTTAAACTAAAATGCTGTAAAATCAAGCAGCCTGCACCCTTGTGCGCATATGGTTCATCCAGACTTGTTATATTCCTTGCATGCAAAATTTAATTAAGCACTTTAATTTCAAAGGTTATGTCTTTATGAGTAAAAGTGTTGTAGACAGGCAAGAATTAAAATTGTAGGAAAGCAAAACTTAGAGAATAAACTCTACTAGCTATTTACTTTATAGATATTATATTGCATCATATAAACAAAACAGCATGCAAGGAACTGATAGTGCAGGCAGTCTTACTGTGCTTTTTACAATGTTAATACTGAGGTAAGTGTAAGCACATGCAGGACTGTAACTTCTTCCATCTTTAAAGAAAGCAGTAATAGCAAGTGGTAAAATTCTGACTCTGCTACTAAAGCTATAGCCTGTCCTCTAACATCTATAAAAACATGAAGTCTGCCTTCAAAACCATACAAACAAAATCTGAAACCAGGCAGAAAATTAAGCAAATAGAATACTGTGGTCGTATGATATATAAACACACACACACATATACACGAAACTACAAACACATAGTGCTGTTGTGGGGGTGAGTGTGTGAAGAGAGGCAAAAAATTAAAGTAAGAATTCGACGCTCACCACTGATTTCTAAATGGCACCTGACACTCAGAAAAAAACACAGGCACTACATAAATGAGGGACAAAAATAACTAAAATGAGATCTGAATGCCATTCCTGGTTTACATACAATAATAAAACCATGCAGTTATAAAAACAAATGTTTAAGAAATTCCTGTCAAATGGACCTACCTTTCAGAAGAATTACATTATAAGCTTAAAATGCAGATTTTAAAAGCAAAAAACCCTGTATCTCAACATCTCTATTCCACTGTGAGCACATGAAGGCAAAATTCACTATGTTGTATTTTTCACCTATAAGAATACACTCAGTGAGTTATTGAGTTACCACAGATACACCTACCTGGGGGTTTCATACCTGCGTTTACAGGTCTTGCTGCTGCTGCAACCATCTGCTCCCGACGAGAATCCTGGTAGCTCATTTTACTTATAAATTCGATGGCAGCTTCTATACTACGGTTGTTAGTTTGTCTAAGGGCTTGTACGACCATATCCTAAAGACAAGATTATATACAAAAAATAATTTACAAGAAAATCACAAAAAATACCAAAATTCATGGTTATTTAGCCAAACATCCTCCAGTAATTTTACCAAAGTACATAAACGATTACTCTCAATCATTTTCAAACTAATTTTAAAATGTTTCCCCCACAATAGATCCTTCAAAATAATCTGGATGTTCAGAAAAAAGTTAACTTGTTAAAAGCACTGAAGTTTGATGTAAATCTTGTCATCTTGCTATTAGTACAACAGCTTGCTTATACAACAGCATTTATTACTGCTGAGCACTGCCCAGGTAACAGTTGGTTACAGATGAGCAGAGGTCCCTTCCAGCCCAAGTTCCCGATGAAGACAACATTACTGGCAGAAACTATTCTCTCTGTGGTAGATTTAGCCTCTGTGATCTTAGACACCTAAACACAAGTTTTGATCTTCTGGACAATCCCAGCTCAGTCAAAGTAAAATGTATTACGGACCAGTGGCTTTTCCACAGACTTGAATGAGATAAGGTCAAGCAACAGAGGCAGAATTCCAGAGATAGTATTCTCCCACTTATATTGAAGGGGATTTGTACACCTGATCCAACAATTTTGAGACAAAGCCACAGCATAACTGCCTATAGCTAAACACATTGTCTTTAAAGATTTGTTATGGCCATATTTTGTCATATCAAAGCAATTGTTTCGGTTCACATGATGTTTGAACCCCTTACCTACAAACTTATGAGAGCATCCACCTCCTACTCAAACTAATGGGACACCACAGAGGGCTCAGAAGGGAAGCATTTGGTACCAATCCCAAATTCAAACCCACATTTATACTTTCATCACACCTATGTACACTTTTAACACTCAAACGTACTAAATTACATACAACCTTCAGAAATAGTAATTACATTCAGGAAACAAAACAGAACCTTAGAAAAGGATTTTAAAATAGAAAAGCCTATACAATAAGGTTGTCCCAATCTTTACAGGCCAGCTGATATTGCTGAAAAAATCAAATACAACTTTTGATCTCTTACCTCCTTCACAAGACAATTACGTCTGCAACACTTTTACTATTATAGGCAAGACTATCTGTGGCAAGAAGTACATTTTTAGCACCGGTATGCTATTTGATCATTGTGCAAATGGAAAGTTAAGTTGTCCAGCATATTTAATTTCTAAATTGAATATATTTTTATAGGAGACATCATTAATTTCTACCTATCAACTTTAATTATTTTCTTAATCAGGTTCAAAACCAAATTTATTGTCTTTTTAGCCAAGTAATTCTACAATACAGAGACCTAAATCAAGTTCATATCACCAGGCCATAAAGACTCACAGAATCTCAAAGTACAAAACCAGCAACATTTTAAGAGATAAAATTTAGTTCCCTCTCCACTAACCAGAGGATCTCAGTTAAGAGTCAAAGGATCTCCTTTAGCTGAAGAACAAAAAACTTGGTCACCTATGTGACAAGAAGTATTCAATGTCTTAAAGAGTATCACCTTACACAGAAATTCTGAGGACTGAACTTGAATCATAAGTAAAAGAGATTTTCCTTAAGCTATTTAGGATGTTATTTAAAAAAACTCAAACAAACAGCAAACAAAAGACAATGAACAGCATTCTACCTGAATTGTTATACATATACATATATAAATATCTATATACAGACACACCTGATACTGATTGATATCTATCTGTTCCACTTTAACCCTGAATACTACCTACTACCCAAGGAGTGGGGAGAAAGGAATGTTTGTGACATTTAATATATTTTAAAAAGTAAAAGGTAAAAAATAAATTCAGTGCATTTTGAAACCTCTCCACCAAGAAAAATGCTTTCTGACTTCAGCTGTATCTGTTCCTAATGCACACATGGATGAGTGCCATATGGGCTATTGTGGCAATGCAACTGTAGGTTAACACATGGCAGAAACGGCTCACGCTGGCACTCTGCCTAAAAATAAGCTCCATACAATCACAAGTGTCATGGGAATTCTCAGTTGCACCCAAGAACAAAGGGCAGGAGCAAAAGGCTTCAAGATACAAAGGATCCAACAAAAATACAAAGTTAAGATACCTTTCTAGTTTATTATCCAGCCACATACCACAAACTTCAGTTTGCAAAAATGACTGCAGGTTCAATCTGTAAAAATGGATCTACTGATCTACTTTGAAAAAACAAATGCACCCTCACCACACCACCGTCACAAAATCCCACAACAACAACAAAACCCCAATCTCAGCAACAAACCAGAGAGCAGGCACAAATTACTGCAAAAATAATTGATCACTATGAAATCCTTCCATTCTTCAAGACACACAGACTGGACTGTGCATTTGATCAAGCAAAAGGAACATGAGAAATCACTATCAACACTTGACACTGGGACATTGTTAAGGAAAAGCCAGTTCTTGAAGCAGCTCACTCTTGGTAGAGGTAGATACCAAAGGTATCTCGAGGTAAATACTGAAGCATCCCAGACAGCAGAACTCATGAGCTGGTCACTACTGCAAGCAGTACACTCCTGTAAAGTTAATCCCTGCTCTGGTACTGTGCCTTTTTCCTTTAGAAGGACGAGTGGTTTGGTATCTTTTTTTAACCTGCTTTTGTACCCAGGTTTACAAAGAAGGCATGAAAACAAGTGTGATTTACTTTGATATGCAATCTCAATAAAAACAAGGGAACGATAAACGCATTCATTTTTCCTTTCTGGAAACTACATTTCAGATTAATTTCCAAAATTTCTGGTATTGCCTTTCAATTTAGAATAGCCATATTTTATCAGCCTGTTTTAATGGAACACAATCCAAAATTCCATTGAGTATCAGAAGCAAATTAAAACAACCTATCACATAAGAACAATCTGCACAAGATGCTTTAAAAAAAAAAAACAAAAAAAAGAAAGCCAAGCCTCTCTAAATCCTTCTATTCCTCTTCTACATCCCTCACTATTACCAGTTTCATTCCCTAATCAGAAACCTACCAGATTTTGAAGAATCTCTTTTGTTTATCAAGCTGTTCAAACATTCCCTGACCACCACCCCTCCAACATGCAATAAATAGTTTATAGCTAACAGAACACCAAATCTTCAAAATAAAACACTTCACCTCATCAAAGCCAGCAGCTTGTAAGTCTTGCAGCATTTGTCGATTAACTTCCGATGTTCCTTTGACAGCTGAGGTCGCTTCATTTGCAAAAGGCAAAAGTGAGTTTCTTATCTCCTGCAAAACTTTATGATATGTTACAAATTTGGGAGGATTTCGACCTTGTCTAGGATCTTCAGATAACATTTTGCCCATGCTGTGATCAGCTTTAGCAGCATCGGAGGGTTTAGGTAAATTCCTGAGGCTCTCTCGTATTTCCTGTAGCATCTGCTGGCTGCTGCCAGTATAGTTACTGGCAGGAAAAGTTTTAGGCCTCATTTGTCTATAACCTTCTGGTTTCTCACTTCTCTTCATGAAAACATGTATATATGCAACCTCCACCAAGGACTTGCACACACCAGAATTCAAGGAAGACTGGCTGGTGTCAGAACTTGTGAAAGCAGCGGCTCTTCACTGTGAAACCTTGGTTCCTGTAGTGCTGGAGCTCGACACAACCCGAAACTGTAATTCTGTTAGCAAAATAAAACAAGAAAAATCACATTATACATACAGCAGCAAAAAACCCTCACAATGTAGCTTTGGTGGCAGTGAAAAGTTCACGTATAGCACTTCCTTCACAGATACTAAAAGCCTGCTAAGTAAATTCTTCAGGTACTCTTTACTCAACCTACTTTACAAACTGTGTCGGAGTTTTAGCACAAACGTTTTAGGTGCCTTAAGTCTGTGCAGTTCTGAATTGCAAAGGGCGCGGACAAAGGAACTCCTCTGCATCGTGGACAAAGCTTTCAAGAGCAGATATGAACTGCTGCTGTGTTTGCTACCCAGCACTGCTGCTTTGCCTCCCCTTTCCACTGTGTCTTGTCCCCATTTGTCACCTACCTTGTTCTCTTCACCAACACCTTTATAGCCAAAAGTGCCAACTCTACTACCCATTTAGCCAGCATATGGACCAATTACCCTTGCTGTTCAATCAAGCTCCACAAATAGATGAAGTACACCGGTAAAAGCATATAATTACAACGATTTTATCCATTCTTCAGCAGTCACATATGTAAAAAGTAAACAGCTGCCTAGCTCACCACATGCAACTTTATGATTTCTTGTACCATCTGCCATTTGAATCTGTTTAAGGGTTCAGTTTTCTAGGGCTGTCACAGCTCGAGTCTCCTTGAATCAGGCTTTGTCAATAGTTAAGTAATTTTAAAATTTATTTTACATGAGGGAAGATGAGAGCAGGGGAAGAAACAGAAAATTGAATAAAATTTTTTTACTGTAACAATTTAAGCATCAAATTCACTGAGAGCATAGCTATGACATTTGGTAAGGGAAACAGAATTTTCTGCCAAAAGCCAAATAAAAAACGTTTGCATTTTGAAGTCACTGACTCATCAGGGAAAGAGCCCCATGTCTGCAGAGAACTCAAATCTCTGCATTCAGGCTGGGCACTAGTTAGCACTGCAACTGCTATGGCAAAGGATATAGAAGCCACAGTGGAACATTGAATAAGTTACGGAGTATTTGCCTCTTTAAAGTATCATGAAATAAAACTTTTTCAGTCTCTACTGCTTCACAGAGGAAGATCAGTTACTAAGGTACTGCAAGATAAAAAAATTAAATATTTTAGCACTGTCTTTTCTTCAAAGGTGACTAAAACGGTAAAGATCAACTTACACTTTAGTTTACTATCATGCAATGTCTAACTAGCAATACTGAAACGTTCTTATTTTGTTGTTTCTGTTTCTCAAAGTCTTAAAAATTTACATTCCTAGTTTTCTGATGGACTATTTTTGAGAATTCAGACATCTCCAAGCATCTTTTGTCTCTTGAAGAAGTACTGTGTTGATAAGTGTTTCTCATATTAGACATAAACAGTCTAAAATTAATTATATTAGACATAAATTAGACATAAATTTACACAGTCTACAAAATATTCACTCTTCATCCAGGTTTCACTTCTACAATACCTTGCACTGTCATAAAACAATCAATGATTCAGTGATTAAGGAAGAAAACAAGTTAATAGGAAGAAGAACCCACAAATTACATAAATACATGTGCAAATTGTATGAATTAAAGATATATGCTACTGATATACAGATAAAACCTGAAAGCTGGAAAGTAACACATAAATGAGGACTGCAAAAAGAAACACAAGGGACACTCAATCCCATTTTCTTTTGAGAACTATTCAAGAAATACAGAATTTCTCTTATAAAACTATCTAAATTTTAAGAGGTGCACTCATAAGCTTTCTTTGCCCTGTGATAGGTTTGAAACCTTAAATGAGTGTAATTGAGTAATTATACTATTTTTTCATATGGTCCAATAGCATGTAATTCCTCAGTGCTCACTGAGTAAGGACAAGATCATCAGACATGTGAGTGAATCTTAAAAATTAACAGTGAAATTTTGATCCAAGTATTAAGAAATCCAGAAATCAGCAGAAAGTACAGCATGGGTGCAATTAAAACATAATTTAATTTTGTCCACTTTCAAAATCATTTTCAAAACATGCCATATACTTAAGACCACAGTGAAAACACTTTGCCAAATACACTTTTTCCAAAGAAAATGAAGCAAGTATATTTAGACCATTGTACTAGTTTTGTTATGGATGTTCCTTTTCCTTCTAAGTGACCTTCTTCAAAAGAACACACGTCAGATACACAAGTGCAAGGATATATGCCAGTAACACTTGAAAGAATCACCACCTCCAGGAAAGTGAAACCTTCAGCACAAACTCATTCCAGAACATAGGATAACAAGGCAAAATATCTTAAAGACTTAGTAATCTAGAATATTGTTCAAATTCAGTCAGGAGTAATGACTACTCACACCACTGGCAGCATAATCTAGGCAAAACCACTTGGTATTGTGTCACAAATATACCAATGAGCAATGGAAAAAAAAAGTCCATACATGAGTTATTGCTTTTAACAAGTTCCAAAGGAATTTAAGAGAAAATAGCTGGTTTGCACCTACATATTTTACATATTTTATCTGAGATAGACAAATCTAATACTCCTAAGAGAAATCAAGGTTAAATTAATAGAACACTTAAACCATAAATCAGGAGCAGTCTTGGAAAATAAAGCTGCACTTTCACTTACATTTTTAGCAGCAGCACAGCTTTAGCAGTGTAAACCAGCCAGGCCACTTATCTCCCACCACTTACCACTGACAGCATAATTGTTTTTAAGTTGTAAGTAAATTGTGAACTAAGCTAAGGAACAACCCAAATAAGCAGTAACTTCTTTTGGTGGGTTGTTTCCTTTGGCAGCACTGATGGGTACTAGGAGTTGAGTTGCATGTGAAACTAAGTCTTGAGTCTCAGAAATCCAACTAAACTGGTCCTCCAGAAAGCAAGATTTACTACACTTCACCTTGCTCTATATACGAACCTCAAAATTCACAAGTCACCTCCTCTTGCAGACATCTGCACACATTTTAAAGCAAGAAAATGTTGACTGCTCAGTAAGAAATGAATTCCAATTTTGTACTTCTAAACTCACAAACACCAGCTGCATCCGAGAGAACTCATGTCTATTCTCCCTTGCAGTTTTGTGTCATTAAATTATTTGTTTGTTAATGCAGACATCTTTGCTGATGAAATTCTCCACTTCCCTAAAGGAGTTTAAAAAATAATATTTATTTTCAAAATGTGGGGACAAAGCATTTTCTTCTACAGGTCAAAGTGTAGGGGAAAAAAAAAAACCTTGTTTTTTTCACACTATAATCATTAAAGATTGGACTTGAAAATAGGTGTTTGAATGAAAACTCAGAAGCATTCAAGGACAGGTTGGATGAGGCTTGGAGCAACCTGGTCTAGTGGGAGGTGCCCCTGCCCACGGCAGGGGGGGTTGGAACTGGATGATCTCCCAAGTTCACTTTCAACCCAAACCATTTTATGATTCTGTGAATGGTTACACACAATTGCCAGTGACCTTTAAGATTTTCCAGCAGAAAAATATACAGCTTTATAATGTAACTCTAGCATTTCTTATCTCCAAAAGTTTTGAATATAATTTAATTACTCATATTTACATTTACCTATTGAATGTTACATATCAGTCTATTTTGGTACCCTCTCTCATGTACCTATTCTAATATCTTATTTTATACATAATCAAAACACTTTACTGCTAGGGGAAACGAGAGCAATCAAGACTTTGGAAGTCATAAAATTAAGTTTGTAGGGGGCTTGGTTCAAACCTAAAAAAAACATTAAAAAAAAAGGAAGTTGTTCTTCAGGTAACGAGTCGTCAAGCTATAACAGCAATTTGCCAAAGGATGCATTTCCAATACTAAAAGTTTCCACAGAATGAGGAGAAAACTGGACCCTGAAATAGGACACAAACAGAACTACATATGGTCAGGGAAGCCTGAGCTGGAAGTGACCAGATGAACACAAGGAACATTGTGCATTCGCTCGGCTTGCTTCATCTCTCACGCTCTGCTGTCTCCTTCAACAGGATACAGCTCTTCTACGGACACGTATTCCTGGCAGCAGCAGCAAGAGTTACCGCAGGCGTACCTAAGAGCGATCTTTGCGGCTAACACCACCAGGACAGCGTCCGAGGACCAAGCTGGCTCAGGCTAGCACAGAGGCAATTCCCGCAGCACTGCAGGACCCAGCCTCCCAAGGACCACGCAGGCCAGGAGGCTTTCATCGTCGGGATGAGTATCCCGAACGTCCCCCTGGGACACCTGCGCTTCTCTCGCCCCTCCGGCCCCAGGCCGTGACCCGAGGTCGCTCCTGCCACGGCCGCGCCCCGACAAGGGCCAAGGACCGCCCGGCCGGGCCGTGCCGGGGCGCGCTCGATGCCACCCCCGCCCCGCCGCCGCCCCCCCCTCCTCGACACCGCGGCATCGCGGACCGTACCTGCGGTGAGAAGGCGGCGGCGGCAGCGGCAGCGCCCCGGGCGCCCGGAGCTCGGCCCCGCCCGCGCGGCCACGACCGGCCGCGGCCCTCCCCTCCCTCCGCCCGCCCCTCGGCGATGCCGCAGCGCCCGCTCGGTCCCTCCGCCAGCGCCCGCCGCCGCCCCGGGCCGCTCAGTTCGGCGCCGCCATTTTGTCGGTGTCCCCGCCGCGGAGCCGCCCGGATATGGGCAGATCCCGGCCTGCCTCGCGCGGCTCCTGCCGCTCCCGGATGGAGCCGCGGCGGCTCCCGCCCGCCCCGGCGGGGAGCGGCGGCGCCTGTAACCCCTGCGAGCCCGCTCGGGACAGCCACACACAGTGCACACGGAACGCGCGCCCCCCGCCGCTGCCGGGCTTCAGGCAAGGCTTGGTGCTCCCCTGGCAGTGCCGAGCTCCGTGGACAAATCCCGATCACCTCATGAGGAGGGGGGAAAAAAGCTCTGACGAGCCTCCCGATCCAGCTACCGTCCGAACGATGGACTCGTTACGGACCAACAGGAAGGAAAACCCACCGGTTATCACTCAGAGCGGCATCGCGACCGTTTCTCTCCATTTTATCCATTTCATTTCCATCTTTTGCATTCCAAACAAACCGAGAACCAAAATTTAAGGTGCTCTAACGAGCCTGTTGGCAAGTCCGTACATTGCCCGATGAAGGAAGGACAGCCCTGTCACCCAGCTCCTGCAGCCAGACACAAGGAATTCGGATCAGGTAAGGTGTTCTTGCACAGCAGACCAAGTCCATTCTTGCAGATGTGAAATACAATACAGTCTAAAGTGGTTATGGTGGAAAAATACCACATAAAACCTTGTAACTAACCTGCTGCTGCCCAAATCGTGAGGATTCTCTCCACCCTTCAGATTGCATACCCAGGATCAGTTCAAGTAAGCTACAATTATTTACCTTTCTCCAAAGACGAGTGCAAGCACATCTGTTTGAATTCGTTTAATAACTCAGACCACTACTCTTGTGCAAAACTCTTTATTAAAAAGAGAACGGGTTCTTTGTAACAAAAAGTAGGTACAATGCTAATCATAAAATTGAAATTTTCAAAGATTTCAATAGACTAGACATGAAGTTTTGACAAAGACTATGTCTCAAGTTTAGAAAGCCTTATTCTTACACCTGAAAACACAGCCAACACATCTGTCAAATATGACCTCTTAATTATAAAAACCGCTTTTCAATTGGTAAATTTACTGGTGCATTATCAGGTTTTAACATGCAGCATCCATGATAAAGCTGTATATAATTCAAAATAATGTTGCTAGAATGCTTAGATTCTTACAGAACCTTTCACATTTCATAGCTTTAACAGTTTTCCTTCCAGTTCTCATGAACTAACATTAAAAGTTATGTTCCCCTAAATATATAAAAAAATCCATCTGCTTCAAAAAACCCCAATGTCTCTCAGGTGACGTAAAAAGAATTTCAAAGAACCCCATAGTTTTGCTTTAGAAATAATACTTGAAAAATATCTTTACAGGGAAAAATAAAAATTCAGGGTTTACCTTTTCTTCAGTTTTTATGCGCGTGTGTATTATAGACATAACTTTACAGCACAGATCTTGCCCTAGTGACTACTCTCCTTCTTATCCAAACAGGCAGCAGGGAAGAAATGGCATGTAAGCTTGCTCAGTTACCCATCCCAGAGCATGAATAGCAAGTGACAGCTGGCAGAATCTGAGGTACCTCACATTTCCTCTGCAGTACCAGGACCAAGCTGTAGGTCCCTCTCCCACTCGCCAGTAACAGACTAACGAGTAGCATTAAGAACGAACCTGACACTTCCCAGCAGTTCAAGCTGATCAATACTTCAATGGGATACTGCAGTCATTTCACGCAAAAAGTTGCCTGTTCACATAAATAGCCTCCGCGTCAGTACCATATACTAGGCATGGTCCTAAAACATCTAAGCTATTCACAGACAAAGTCTGATTTGGAATTAAGTTGGTGATTTCCATGCGGTCTTTGGTAGGATCGTTGCTTAGCCAGGCACTTACTACAGACTGGTTAATGGTATTGTGGGAAAGATAGGTAGTACTTCTTCCTCCTGAAAGAAGGAAAGAGGGAAGAATGGGAAAAAAAGTTTTAATTCAGTTTATATATTCTCAGAATTTGAAGTAACATAGTAGTTATGCGGCAGACATAATAGGAATATAATTTTGCATTTAAGTCAGTTTTCAGTTAGTTATCAGATGTCCTTTCTTCGGTAAATGAAGGAAAAAATAGCTTAAAAAAATATCAAGTACCTAATTACAGAAACCTGCTACCAGCTCTGACCTCAGTTAAGACAAATACATCAAAACAGCTATGACCTCATCTCACTGAACAGACAATGTAAGTACCTGCAAGTTTTTCTAGCTAGATACTAAAGCAAGGACAGAAGAACAGAAGTCTGTTTATACAGTGTCTTCCAATATTTGGAGTTTCAGCTTTGCTTCAGTAACACTTATTCCCTGATGTCCCTCCTCCCTACTTACTCTGCAGCAAGTGACACACCTGTATTTGACTTTGAATTTTTTCCACATAATATTTTACATTTAAACTACGTATCACAGTTTGAGAACTGTCATTCGGCAAGCACTTAGCAGTCTTTGTGAAATGTTTGTACTAAGTCAGTATCATAACTTTAAAATCCTGCCACAATGCAAAAAGGACCCCGTTTCATTCATTGGAATTTCCAATTTTGACCTTGAATTATAAATTCTACTATCTCTTTAACATATCAATTTTGTGGTATTCTAACTTTGTGTATCTCCCTCTGAGACTCAGTAATGTCATTGAGGCTGCCTCTGTGTCTTTTCTACATACAAATGATTTTTAAGTGAACGCAATCTCTCTTTGAAATCACAGATGTGCTCCTTCACGCATTGGTAAGAGTGCAGCACATTAAGAAAACCAAAACCGGACCACAAAAAACCCTCACACAACTGTTAGCCTTGTAAGTAGTTTTCCTCAAGTGCCTATCAGTGCTTGCTTTCTAAGAAAAGAAACCAGCTTTTAATACTCTGTATTAGGATTGTGTCGTTAATTGGGTCATGTGAGAACACTGACTGGCATGATGTTGCCAACTGACAAATTCAATGCAGATGGACTTCAAACATCGTTACCTTGATGAAGAAAAGATGGTTTTTCAGATACATTTGTGGAAGCATCCCAGTGCCAAAGTGATCCATCTTCAGAACATGTAAATAAGTGATCAGGGTTGGAGGGATGGAAGTGAACTTCCCACACTGTTGGAAGTATCAAACACAACAATGTCAGAACCACTTCAGAACAAGTATCAAGTACTCCAATCACGGCACTTTGGATAGTATGATGTGGACATGCACATACAAGAAGCCATGCCCCTGTCAAAACCTTCCATTCTTAAGTGTGTGTGGATAGGACACCCAAAGCCCCATGCTTAATCCTATACTGCAGTTTTCCCTCCCTTGGGAGAGGGGTGGTAGGAGGGGTAGGGAGAAAAAAAGGCTATTTTGTTGCATTTTCAGTATTGGAAAAATTGCTAAAGGTTAAAGTCATATCTGAATTCAAGCAGTCTGTATACCATCTGATGCCATCTTCCCTACTATTAAGTTTAAATCTGCACACAGCATGCATTCCTTCCCAACATTTTATTTTGTTTCGACATATGATAACTGTGGAAAAGGCATTTAAATCAGTAAAACATAACAGCAAGAAATATTTCCTCATTTAATACCATCGTTAGCATCTGCATTCTTGCTTTACCTATCTGCATAACACAGCACCAATTTCTGTGACTCTTTATACACCTATCCTGCTATAAACACAATCGTTCTGATCAAATGCACTTAAGGGCTCATTAAAGAATTGCTCACCAAGCCTAGTTTTAATTTAGGTAGAGTTGGCTTTTAGATAAGAACAGTCTCACATATAGAGAAGGAAGCCAACTGGGTGAAAACACATTGAGTAGTAGTAGGTATCCTGGGAAGAGTATAGAGGTGAAGGTTATGTAGGGATAGGGTGAGGAAGGCCACGGGGAAGCTGGCACTGAACCTGGAAAGGGATGGAAAGAACCAAAGCAAGGGCTTCTAAAGGTTATGTCAGCCAGAAAAGGAGGGTCAAAGATGTTCCCCCCAATAAACAATGCTGGCAAACTGGTAACAACAGATGAAGAGAAGGCTGACATACTCGGTAACATTTTTTGCCTCAGTTTTCAGTGGCAACCTCTCTTCCCACACCTCTTGAGTGAGTGGACTGCAAGTCAGAGTCTGAGGGAACAAAGTCCCTCCCACTGTAAGAAAGTTTGTGACCACCTAAGGTATCTGAACATAAATAAATCTATGAGACCTGATGAGATGCATCCCAGAGTCCCAAGGGAATTGGCTGATGTAGTTGCCAAGCCACTCTTCATATTTGAAAAGTCATGACAGTCAGGTGAAGTCCCAGGTGACTGGAAAAAGGGAAAGATGGGTACATACCCATGTTTAAAAATGGTAGCTAGGAGGACCCTGAGAACAACTGACTTGTCAGCCTCAGCTCTGTGCCTGGGAAAAACATTCTTGGTTCTCCTAGGAGCTATGCTAAATCACATGGAGGACAGAGGGGTGATTCAAGACAGCCAGCAAAGCTTCAACAAGGGCAAGTCCCCTGCCTGACCAACCTAATGCCCTTGTATAATGGATTGAGCGTATCAGTGGACAAGGGAAAGGCTACAGATGTCATTTATCTGGACTTCTGTGTAGGGCCTTTCACACAATCTCCCACATCCTTCTAAATTGGAGAGATTGGGCTGACTGTTTAGTGGATGAGGAATTGGTTGGACAGTCACATCCTGAGGCTAGTGGTTAACAGCTCTGGGTCCAGATGGACATCAGTGCATCCCACGGAGGTCCATATTGTGACCAGTGTTATTTAATATCCTTATCAGTGACAGTCAGAAGCAGTGTGGCCAGCAGGTCAAAGGAAGTGATTCTCCCCCTCTACTCTACCATCATGAGACCCCACCTGGAGAGCTGCATCCAGCTCTGAGGTCCCCAGCATAAGAAGGACATGGATCTATTGGAGCAGGTCCAGAGGAGGGCCATGAAGATGGTCAGGGGGGTGGAGCACCTCTCCTATGAAGACAGGCTGAGAAAGTTGGGGTTGTTGAGCCTGGAGAAGAGAAGGCTCTGGGAAGACCTTACAGCAGCCTTCCAGTACCTAAAGGTAGTTTACAAGAGAGTTGGAGAGGGACTTTTAACAAAGGCATGTAGTGATGGGACAAGGGGGAAAGACTTTTAACTGCCAGAGGGCAGGTTTAGATTAGGTATTGGGAAGAAATTCTTTACTGTGAGGGTGGTGAGAAAAAGTGAGCTGGAACGGATTGCCCAGAGAAGTTGTGGATGCCCGCAAGTGTTCAAGGCCAGGCTGGATGGGGCTTGGAGCAACCTGGTCTAGTGGGAGGTGTCCCTGCCCATGGCAGGTGGGTTGAAAGTAGATGATCCAAAAGTCTCTTCCAACCCAAACCATTCTATGGTTCTATGAAGAGGCAACTATGTGATTGTTTTCTACCATAGTTACAACAGCTTATCTTTTACAGAAAATATAAATTTCTCTAAAATAACACCTTCTTCTCCCCCCTCAATTTCAGGTACTTACTTTCTGCTTCATGAGCATTTAGCAGGGACACTGGCATAGTACCCTGCCTAATGTCCCATATGCTCAGCATCCCATCCTGGCCCCCTGTGGCCACAATATGCTGCTGATTGGGATGCCTGTCCACACAGTGCAGTGGAACTCTGTCACCTGCCCTGCAAAGAGAAAAAACCAAAACAACCAAATAACCCAAACGTGAATTCTTTATTTAGTTTCTGTTTTCTCCTTCTTAATCCCTAGGAGTGTTGACAATTGAGGTACTGGTATCCACTGCAGCTTCAATTCCTGTAGCATCTGATCACCACAGGCTGAAGCCACATGACATCTACTGGAAACCAGAGGTATGGCCATAACATGAAGCTACAGTTGGATGAGCATCAGATTCCGTGCCCTACGGTACACAGGCATCTGCACGGCATCTGACAGCTTTACAGGAGTGTGAGAGCCTTGCATACACATAATGCTTTATGTATACCTACAGTAATATTCCTGTGAAATGCACATTATAATTACAGTTTCAACATACACTAAGAGTTACGAAGGGAGACTGGGCACTAACAAAATCAGTCACCTAAACTACAGCCTATTAACAGCAATGGGAATTATTACACAGACAACAACGGTATTTAAATCTAGCTCACTTTTTTCTCACAGTACCTTATAAGGCACAAAGGTGCCATTTAAATACATTCCAAATGCCAGAAACCTTATATTAGGCCTGTGGAGAAAAGCAGATGTAAAGTGTATATATATAAATAGGGAAAGAGTTTTGGGTTGAGGGTTGGAATTTGTTTTCTTAGAAATGAGCAAGTGTACAGGTGCAGTAGTCCTTCAAGAGTTAAATCACGAAACAGACCACCTAAACACAATGCTTAGTCACAACAGTGGTTCAGCCATTAAGCATTCTGCTTTTGATTATTTAATTACCAAAGAAGTTAAAATCCTTTAAATAATCAGTGATATATCATCCTATTTTTAGGACACTATCAGGAAAGATCTAAATCAGATTATATAAAGTAGCACATGCTTCTCAGTAAATATGTAAAAAAATGGAGGTCTTACAGAGAAAATATTTGAGATGGCTCATTTCTTTGCTGTCTGAGGTCCCATATTTTTAACTGTCCAATTGAATTTACTGTCAGGATTTCAGTTGTGCGAAGGAAAGTCACTGCATGGAGTGTACTGCTGTCTGCATTGTCTGCAAGAGATGAGAAAACCATTCAGGTAAACCTATGGAATGCTAATCTACATTTAATTACAACAAAATAACTCTTTATAGAAAACAGAAACATGCTTACAACCTCTGCATTTTCAGCATCAAGGACAGATCGGTATCTGCAAATACTCTGTGAAAAAGGAGCCCTTGCTTCCTATATCAAACACTACTGAGACAAATCTGTAAGAAGCTGTGTTTAATTAGCGTTGGTGCTTAGAGAACTACTTGTTCATCCATAAAATTTCTTTTTGCAGTTCCTTCAGGAGGAATCAATTCAGCCAAGTTTATGGTTTTCAAAAGTTTTCTTTATATGTCCAGCACCTACTGACAGGAGGCAACTATGGAGCTTTTTTATAATGGAGTTCTTCTGAACACAAGGAACAGTACTCTGACTGGGAACATTAAGCAGTTGTGTACAGAAACACTTAATTCACCAACTTTTAGACCTTTTCCAAGAACTGTCATTGTGATATCAAGTTAAACAAGAGTTATGCTGTGCTTGTTAATAACTAAATGGCAAAGCTCTGTTTTTTCCAGGTCCTTTCCTCCAGTGCTTCTTCTGGTCAACATAATTTAAAATGTTAAACAATTCAGAGCATTGAGGTGAAACTTTTGAGGCCTTAGGAGGAAATGTAGACACCGTTTTCTTTTAATCCTGTTACTATATAGAAACTTTTCATCTTGATTATGATGGGGTAACATTGTTAAGTCTACTTTCACCTCAAATATTTTAAAATTCTTCGTGTAAGTCCATACAAAAAGAAACTATAGGTGAATTATTATCATTCTGAATAAGACAGATGCCCGATTACAGATTTAGCAGTGATACATTTTTATGGCTCCAAAAGATTTTTACTGAATCTTTAACTTTGGAGATTTTTTCCTACCATAATTGACTACAAACTTATCAGCTTTGTATTATATTCTTAAATCCATTAAACAATAACAAAAATACCAAGGTATTCCCTTCCGTATATTGAATGAGGTACAAGAGTTCTATCAGCTCAGTGCCTGTGAAATGTCAAGGTGTCCTTGAACTGGGAACCAGTATGAAAGATTGCTTACACCAAAGAACTCCATCCTGAAGAACCTGAGAGCATCTTCCCAGATGTTCTCTCTCCTCTCTCCAACTTTTACTGTAAAACCATCCCTAGTATGTAAGTTTACGCATGTCCTTTCCACCTAACTCCACGTAAGCTTCACTTACGCGTCATCGGTATGATAGACTTATTTAGGTACCATTCCTATTTTAATGTTTCCCTTACCGTTTTCAAAAGGACATTTCTGAGTTAACTCACATGTGATTTCTTGAATGTTTACGTGCCAGCAAATCTAAATGCAGTCTTTCCTGAAGCGTAACACTGGATGAAGCTATCACTACAAAGTAAGCATTTGCAAGTAGTACTATGAAGTGAGCACCAAGAAAACTAACAACTTGCATCCTACACATTATTAAATCTGTATGTAAGCATCCGAGAAATTGCCCAGAGAAAAATAATTTTGAGTTTTTCGATATTTGCTTCATGAGAATTCACAAAACATTCTACTCTAATAAACTTGTACCAGAATGTTCTGCGTTGGTATCTGTGTAAGTAAAAATTTTACAATAAAAGAATCTTTTAAAATTAGTTAATGTTTTGCCCCTCAGAAAATCATAGAATCACAGAATCATAAAGGTTGGAAAAGACCTCTAAGATTGAGTCCAACCTTTGACCAAACACCACCATGTCAATGAGACCGTGGCACGAAGTGCCATGTCTAGACATTTCTTGAATGTTTCCAAGGATGGTGACTCCATCACCTCCCTGGCCAGCCTGTTCTAGTATTTCCTGTGAAGAAATTCTTCCTGATGTCCAACCTGAACCTCCCCTGGCGCAGTTTTAAACTAAGTCCTCTTGTCCTGTCACCAACTACCTGAGAGAAGAGGCTGACTCCCACCTGGCTACAACCTCCTTTCAGGTGGTTGTAGAGTGATATGGTCTCCCCTGAGATTGTTACTGTGTTTTGTGTGTACGTGATAAAAAAATATGACTCATGCCTTGCTACTTTTTTTTTAATATAGAAAGGTTTTCTATAGAAATTCTCAAGGAACTTCAGGGAAGGGCTGTATGCAATTAATAGGATTTATCTTGTGTGTATATACAGCCATGGACACTCAAGTACACCTCCTCCCCCCCTGAAATCCCAATGTACTTCCTTCCTTAGTTGGCTTTATCACTGTGTAAATTCTTTGATCTGCTGGAGGAAAGGTTTTGCTTAAGAAGAAACAAAGTGCTGTATGAAACTGAAGCTTCAGGAAGAAAGTTTTGGGTTAACAATGCCACTATCAAACATAGTGTTACTATCCTTTAAATTACTTCTGCTTTTGAGTTCAATTTCCAGCAGATGCTCCGAACTCGTATTTTGTTTTCATGATTCTAGCATGATAGAAGAGTTGGGAATAACCAGGTTTTGACACCTTCCTTCATCCCATAATCTATTACTCTAGGGAATACAGAGCTTTTTCACCAAGAGAGAAATGATCCCTTGGTATTATTACCATATTTGGCAGAAAAACAGGGTACAAACTGTGGTTTCGGGTTCTTGCTGTTTGTTTAGACACAAATGGATATTTTAGTATATGGACACCACAAGGGTTAATCTTAATACAAAGAGTGAATTGAAGTGACCATTTCACTGACCTCCAGCTATGAAGAACTTGGGAGACAATACCTCTTGAAATCTCTCTGTGTTTCATATATACCGGTATAGTATTTAACAATTCTAGATGAAACAGAAACCTACTGAGAACGTTGGGCTTGAAGCTTCTCTATCAGCTAAAACATTAAATTACATATACCTGAGTAAATATAGAAATACATCTGAAGTATGTTCAAGTATTTAAAGTCTGCAGGGATACAGGATTAGTCTGGAGCAAACGCATTCAGCTTGGAATACTGAAATCAATTATCAAATGACTTTTTTTTTTTGTTATCATTTGCGAAGCTGAAAACCAAACAAACCTCGCCAAACTATAGTAATTTGAACAGTTATTTCACATACCTATAGTTCTTACTGCATCTTTTTGGTCAGCTCTGAAGAGATTTATTCTACCATCTTCTCCAACAGTGACAATTTCTGGGTTGCTGCAGACGACTCCAGTACATGCTGCTCCACCACAAGATGTGTCTTGATCCACATGATAATGGGCCCTCTCCCACCGATGGTTGGCAGATAATGTCTAAGTAGTAACCAGACATGAAATTATGCTGTTAAATAATGAACCTTGTAGAACAAAGCTTCCAGAACACTCATGAAACCAGAAACAAGCTCCCGAAAAGCCACACCACCTCACAGGAATAAGAACCTCCTATACAAAAAGGAATCAAGAGATCTAAATTTTCCTTAACTCTTAAGCACACAACCCTTCCATGAAACATTAATTATCTCTTTTCTGAAACACTGTTTTCACATGACCTAGAAATCAGACAGAACACTATTTATGAACTGTAAAATGTCTTTGACTAGGCTGATGCCTTCAATCTTTCCCCAGGACAAGGGAAAAGACCTGAAACCTTTACAAAATATAACATCACATTTAGATTTTGATGGCAAAGTACTCAGTTTATTTTAGGTACCACAGCAAACCATTAGCAGACATTTGTCTTTACTGTATCATTGAGAATACATAAGAAAAGTAATTACACATTTATTTTCAGTGATTTATAATCAAAGCAAAGGACTATAGAGTTTGCGCATCTTCCCTCACATGACACTTGTGAGAAGAAATTCAACGTAATTCATTTAGTTCAAGAATGCAAAAACTCTAATAAGGCAGGTACAAGTCCATTAATACCCACTCCCCCAAAACAATCTAATCTCTTAAAGTAGGTTTTCAGTGAATGGACTGTTTGGTTACAGGATGTATGCTACAAGACACCCCCGTCTTGCCCTGGAATCCCCTTCATGTAGCATGTGTGTAAAATGCATTTTTCTTTCCTTGTATGTATAAAGTCAAAGCTTATTCTAACACAGTTATTAAAATAATTGGTTTCAGTAGGCAAATGTTTCTTATGCTGAGATCAAAGTGAGCTGTACTACACAGAACAGCAACTTAAAGCCAGTGCATGTTACATACCTGATTATTTTGATGATGACGGAATATAGTTACGGTTCCTGTTGATGAGCCAACCACAATTCTCTCTTGATCCAAAAACTAAAGAAAGATAGTATGTTATTAGTCGATGTTATTACTAAGATTATAATTTTGATTTTTGAGTAACCTAAATGATTGGTAGATAGAGGGAAAACCAAACCAAAACAAAACCAAACCCCAAAAAATCAACCCCACAAAGCCAGTGGTTGGCTTCTGCCCTTTTACTTTGTAGGAGTTTTTTGGCCAATCCCAGCATTTTGACAGCTCATCTTCACTTAACTTCTCCTAAGTGACAAGTCCTTAAAAGATCTGTTCAACACAGCTATTTTACCTGCATGTCCATAACATCACCGTTGTGCTGGATATCACACAGCAGGTGAGGTTCTCCATGATATTCACCATTGAGGCCCGCATTTCCAAGGTCGTCCGCAGACCAAAGGGATATCCTGTTATCCTGTAGGAAACGACACCACCACTTTTACTTGAAAATGCTTTCGAAAGTATCCAACACTACGCCTCAGCCAGGGAAAGCGCCAGGCTGGCGGCTGGGCACCGCTCGACGAAGCCGCCGCCGGCCGGAGGAAAGCGCTCTCCCGGCGGGATAACCCTGCCGGGCGGCGGGGCGGCCCCTCCACTTCCTCATGGACACGAGCACGGCACAGCCCGAAGAAGGGCGGGGGCGTCGGGCCGGGAAGCGCTCCCGGCGGCCCCGGCTCTGCTCCCCGCGCCCAGCGGCGGAGGCGCAGGGCACAGGGGCGGCGTGAGGTGCCCCCGCCGCCAGCCCCGCGCCCCGGCGGGAAGGTCGCGGCGCGCCTGCGGGCCCGCGCGGGCGGTACCTCGTTGTCCCAGGAGCCGGTGGCGAAGACGTCGGGGGGCTGCAGGGCGGCGGCGGGCGGGGGCCGCCAGCGCGCCCGGCTGATCTTCTGCGACACGAACTTGGCGCTCACGTCCTCCATGGCCGCGCGCGCCGCTCCCGCCCGCCCCGCGCCGCGCGCGCTCATTGGCTGCGGCGCGACGGCGAGCGCGGAGGGACAGGCGGGGGCGCGGCGGGGCGCGGGGGCGCGCGCGGCGGGGCCGGGGCCCGGGCTGGCCGTGCAGAGGGAGCCGCCACAGCGGAGCGTCCCGACTCGGCACCGTCTGCATGACGTGCACCAGCTTCTGTTTTCTCAAAATGAGTGACTGGGACAACAATTAAGCATCTCCGATCTGCTTTTAAATATGTCCTGGTTTCGACTGGGATAGAGTTAATTTTCTTCCTAGTCGCTGATACAGCGGTGTGTTTCAGATTTAGTATAAGAATGATGTGGGTAACAGACTGATGTTTCAGTAGTGCTTATCCCAAGTCAGGGACTTCTCAGCCCATGCTCTGCCAATGAGCAGGTGCACGAGAAGCTGGTGGGAGCATGGCCAGGACAATTGACCTGAACTGGCCAAAGGGATATTCCATACCATGGAGCATCAGTCTCAGTATAGAAACTGGGGAGAGTTGACCGTGAGGGACCAACTGCTGTCCAGGGATGGGCTATTTAATCTTGTTTTATTTCAACTGTAAATGTTACTAAGAGAGAAATTATTATTAACTCAACCTATGGGTTGGGGTTTACCTTTGTTTTATTCCAATTCTCCTCGTCCCACCTTGGGGACCGGGGTGGGGTATATATGTGACCAAGTGGGTGCCTGGTACTTGGTTGCTGGCTGGGGTTAACCATGATAACATACCTTGAAGTGACACTCTTCTCCCTCTGGCAGATTCCTACCTGTACAGAAATAAGTACAGTATTTCTTTTTTACCAAAGAGCATATTAAATCAAATGGGAGCACACAGGTACGCCCTTTCTAGTATTTCACTTGAGACCTAAACAACTATGCAATAAAAGGTTCAGAGGTTAGTTGTAAAATGAACTAAAGGCTGACATAGCTATGTTGTCAGTTGTCATTTCAGGGGATGAGATTATTTGTCCAGCCACTGCACTGCAGTAAGGGACTTTATCACATGCACTTTTACAATCTGATTTTCTGCTGCATTTTTTCTTGATGCTGCCGATGCTGCCAGCTCTCAGAAGTTCTGTCAGGTGGACTTAACTTTCACCTGTGTTATTGCAGTTTGCCTGCTAAGGCCATGTGTCAGATTTCTTCTATACAGCATTTTTGAGTTCTTCAGCAAGTCTGCTATGCTGTTTTGTAATCCCTCAGATGTGATACCAAATTAATGATATTTTTTTGTATGTTTCATGCATCATTTGAACTTTCAGTTGAGATTAACTTTTTTTCCCATATTTATGTACAGCAGAATCCAACACTGAACATATTCAAAAAGCTGGATGCTATTGTAGTCTACCATACTGCAAGCCTTAAAACAGCTTTGTTGCACACAGCAGTAGCATTATTATTCTACAGTAGCAAATACCTCTGGCATCCTGTATTAAGCTGATAGCAGCAATTCTGCAAGTCACTGTCAACTCCCAAGGTATTTTCAGCTAATTCTTGTAACACTTGTGAGAAACATCGACAGGCAGCCTCAGAATACAGCTACAGACCAGATAGCTAAAAGCTGAAGAGATAACACTGTGGATTATTAAAAAGTTTTATTAGGCAAATATTATTGTTGGTTTCTTTGTGGTTTCTGTGCATCTTTTTCATCTTGTGCTTTTGGACGCTTTCTTTCTTTGCTCAGGATTGCTTGTTCAAAAGCATTTGTGAAGTATTTAGGAGAATAGATTGGACACAGAGGCTTTTTTTCACTTAGAGGAAAAGAAGAGTCACAGTTTTTCTTTCTTGCCCTACATTTTTTTAAGAAAATGCTGGCACCATATATGATGGAAGTGAGAGCTGTGATGGATTTAGGGCTGCTCTGTAAACCTTTAAATATATTCTCTGTGTTTGATCACTATGAAAGATGTGTACTTTGTTAGTGCACTGTTTCAGTGTAATAGCAGATTTAAATAAACATAAAAAGGAGGAGATAAACATCAGGAGAAAATATGCCTCATCTAATATTTCTGAGGTTTTCCAAAAAGAATGTTAAGTGTAGATGAAGCTGACTCTGGGAGTTGGGTCCAAACATATTAGTTGGGACAACAAGGAGCATCTGTGGATTATCCTTAAATATGGCTAAAGCTAGGAGAGTAAGTGAAAGGGAAGAAAACTCTGAAAGTATGCCTACCTCTCTGGCAGAGGTTAGGAGGTCAAAGAGCAAAGGCACTCACTAGATCAGTGGTTGTACTAGGGCAGGATAAAGCTAATTCTGACCTCTATTTGCTGATAATCTGCTTTCCTCCAATTATAATTAAACAATATTTAAAGAAAGTTGTTTGGAGATGACAAAACAATATTTACAGTTGGTAAGAACTCCTGGAGTTTTGCCCAGTTCGGTCCCTTGACTGAATACGGTTGCTATGCAAGGTCCTGCAGAGCAGATGTAACAGCAGAGGGCCCTGAATGCACTGATAAGCCTCACTGGCCCTCAGCTGGGCTCCCACCGGTTCTGAGGCACCCTGCTCTTGGCCTGAGCTGTGTTGCAGCAGGGCCCGTGCCCAGCCACATTGCCCAGGCTTGGTGACTGGCTTGACTTGAGGCCTGACTTGTCATTTTGCTTGATGGCAAAACCATTGCTGTCCCCAGCCCTGCTCTGCTTGCCTCGCTCAAACACTGGGGAATGGTGTCCTGCTGTGCAGTGGTGTCATCCTTGCCTCACCTTCTCCATGAAGGAAGACTTACCTTCCTTCATGGAAGGGTCCAAGTTCTGCTGCTTCCTAATGTGGAAAGTCACTGATGTGACTGAGTCCTTCTTACCTCTTTGAGTGCAGAGCTGGGAAAAGATATATGTGGAGTTCTAAATAATGTAAACTGCTGAAATGGTAATACAAAATGAAGGTACACACCAAACTGGCTTGAGCTTACAGGAAAAGAGATGAGATGAAGGAGAGCCATTAAATTAAAAAACAGAATGGAAGCAGGGAGAGGAGTAAGTGTAGGTGTAGAAGCCAATTAGTGTGGGGTTTGGGACATAACTGCGGAAATGTTCAGCAGGAACATTTCACGGGGAAATTTCTGCTTGTGGTATATATATGCAGAAGCAGATGGGATCAGACAGTGATGATCAACTTTTCAGATTCTTTTTAAATTCAAAGAATTAAAAAAAAATCTAATGGGTTCATGAGGTGGGAGGGAAGGGATGAAACAGAAATAGTAGCATGGAGGGGTTTATATATAGCCCTGTGTAAGTACAGCCAGGGCATTGAGATGTGGGTGAATGAGAAAGAGCCAACATGCTTACTGTTAGTGGGATTTTCATGTCAGAACAATCAAGTGATGGCCCACTCTGGTTGCTAGCATTCCTCTACCTCTTCCCCAAGAGAAGCATCCATGCACCAGCTCCCTGGAGAGACTAGGGAGAATGACTGTACCTATGGAAGATGGAGGTGCCTGCAACTGACAGTGGGCATCCAGGGATCAAGGTGTTCACACTGGTCTGGACAAGTGAGAGGGAGTAGGATACAGAAATACTGAGTATCAGAGCAGATGGAGAGGTTCCTCACAGCCATTTAGGCAACAACATGAATAATGATAAAAATAATTTTTTAATTTCTGCTTGTATTATACTCTAGTGTAGAGTGCCTATGTTCCTTTGAGTTTCATCTCAATGGATGTGCTCCTAATAAGTTTAAAAAAATTGATTCATGGCCTGAGATTATAAAACAGAGTTAGAGATGCTCATGTTTATTTACTGCATAAATGGGTACATCCTGCCACTACTGGTGCATGTTAGTTTCCCAGGGCCCTTTCAGACAACTTGGCTTATCTTAGAGCTCTGGAAACCTGCCAAGCCAAATGCTGTTTCCTTCACACATGCCTGGTATCCATTTAAGACACCCCAGATATCACTAAGGAAGGCCCACTCTTGTTTTAATTCTCTGAATAATTCTGTCAACAACATAACCAAGAGATGGCCAAGGGAGGGGTACCTTCAGTCAGAAAGTGACTGGGCAAGTCTGCAGGTTCCTAAGAGATAAAGGTGGGCTCTTTCTTGGTGCTCTGTGACAAGCCTAACCCTGATTCAGGTTGGTCCTAGTAAGTGGTGTCAGTTTATATGTAAATGGTTTCTCTAGTGCTTCTGGTCTCCCAAGGGGGGTAAGTATCCTTGGAATGCTTTTAAACATGGGCCAGCTAGTTTCTTGCCAACAGCCTCTCTATGTGAGAGCAATGCAGTTTGCTTGCATCTGACAGTGGAAAATGTCTTTCGCATTTAAAACAATTAAGTATTTCTGTGCATGTGCTTTTACAATGTCTGTCTGTTCTCTGTACTTGCTGCCCTTTGGGAATTCCTCTAACTCCATGGCTTCTTTCCTCCCAGCCCACTGCATGTAACAGGGAGACCTTTTATATTCTGGGGTAGGCTGGGAGCCTTTCACAGACTGTAGAGCAGTTGTCAGATCATGCTTAGGAGAAGCTAGATGGTAAATACAGAACACAGCAGTGGATCTGTCTCCAAGATTGAAAAAAAAAAGATGGGAAACATCTGGGAAGTCTATGGATGGGCTCTGGTGTATGCCCTGAGCAACTGCCAGATTTGCCCTGGACTGACTGTGAGCTAGGGAAGCAGATTCCCATCTTCACTTCATTTTCTTTACCTGAACCTGCAATGACTGGGTGAAATACATGTGTTATGTGGAGCTGGAACAGGTTCACCCCTCCCAGCCAGTATGGGCTCTCTCACAAATGTTATTCGTGTCTCCCATGGTGGTATGTTAGGCTGTGTGTCCTTGTATCAGAAACGCTTTTAAGAAACAATATACTACTTGAAGTTATACCTGCTGGATGATATCTCATTTTCTCTAGTGTTTATACAGTTTAGGTCCTGCCTATTCATAGTTATGTATCATTATTCTCACGTTTCAAAAGCCAAGAACTGAAACCCTGCTGTCTGGTAGCAGGCAAATGACATACCTGCGCTGGGGCACCTGGTTAAGAGAGGAAGTCCTGTAAAATTGCATTCCTGGGCGCGTGAAAGCCGATTTGCAGGGACCAGAAGACAGCACAAATGCAGAAGTCACAGCACTGACTGTAGGTTCCCTGAAACCGCAATGCTTTCCCTTGAGAACAATAGAATTATATATACGTAGCAAGGTGGCAAAATTAATCATTAGGAGTTTTGGAGAATCATAAGATTGGCATTTACTGAATTCCGCGCTATTGACCTGGACGCCTTTTGAAGAGTTTTAATTTGCGACTTTGTCCTGCGTCGTCGGCATCGAGCCAGTAGATGCTCTTGTGGAACACGGGTCCTTTGGCCAGCACACGCCGATGCCAACTCTCCGGAGCCTACTCCGTCGCCCCAATTTCGGCGCAGTTTCCCGTCCGCTCGGTCCCAGCCGCTCCCTCGTCCCCTCTGCCCCCTCAGGGGTGGGCACCCGCCGCTCGCGCGCCCCACGACCAATGGCAGCCTCCAACACGTAGGCCTGGCTCGCGCGGGCTGCCAGCGGCCAATAGGCGCGCCCCATGCAAAAGAGCGCGCCGGGGGACGCCGCTGATTGGCTCCGTCGCAAGGGCGGCGGGTCGCGCGCTGGGCCGGGGCGCGAGGCTGGCGGGGCCGGGACGGGCCCGCCGGCTCCGACACCGCCTCCTTCAGTGGCCGTTGTGTGCCGGCCTGTGCCACGGGACCGGCCAGGGCCGGGGCAGGGACGGGGGATGTGTACCAAGGTCCCGCTTCGCTACCTCATTCATTAACACAGCTCCTAAGACCACACACTCCGCGCCCCCAGATCCGTCCCGCCCCGCCGCCGCCGCTTCGGGGGCAAGGGCGGGACCAGGGCCTCGCCGCCAGCGCGGGATCCGCAGCCCCGGCAACCAAACTCGCGTAACCGAGAGCAGCCGCTGCGCATCCCCACCCCCGCCCACCCCTGCGCGCGGGGATCTCCCCACGCGCGCCCCCGGGCGCGGTGGGCGCGCATGCGCGAGGGGCCGACGGCGGGCCGGGAGCGGCGGCGGCGGCCGGGGCATGTCGGTCGCGCGGGGCGGTGGGCGCGTGGCCCCTCCCCTCAGCGGGCGCGCGGCAGCCGCAGCGGCGGCGGGAGGAGGAGGCGGCGAGGAGGCGGCGCCTGTGTCGGCGCTGGAGGTTGTGTCCTTCCTGGGGAAGCTGCTGTGCGCAGTCGCGGCGCTGAAGGCGGCTCTGTACCTGCTCCGCAGAGTGTGCCTAGCGATGGCCTGGAAGTCGGGCGGCGCCAGCCACTCCGAGCTCATCCACAACCTCCGCAGTGAGTGCCGGGGCGGGGGCGCGGGCGGGCGGGGCCCCTGGGCCGCGGCGTGCCCGTTACCGGCCGCCCGGTGACCGTTACCGGCCGCGCGCTCCCGCGGCGTCCGCCCGCCCCGCCGCTTGCTGTCAGGGGCTGTGAGCGGCGGTGCCCGGCTGGGGGGTGTGTCTGTGTGTCTGCGTGTGTGTGTGTGTGTGTGTGTGTGTGTGTGTGTCCGGCCGGCATGTCCGTGCGCCTGGGCAGGAGGTGTGCGCCCAGGCGGCGGGCAGTGTCGCAGGGCGGGCCGGGCTGTTGTTGCGGGAGGCGATGCGGCGGGCGGGGCGGCGCCGCTGGCGGTCCCGGAGGGGAAGCGCTGTGCGGCTGCCGCGGCTGTTCCCAGCCCGCCGCCTCCCCCCTGTCCCGGCCCCGTTCCTGCCGCCTCGTCCCCGGCTATCCGAGCTGAGGCGGGGCCGCGGCGGCGGCGCCGGAGGGCTCGTGATCCCCTGCACGCACCGGGATCGCGTCCGTCTGGCTTCGCTGCGGGCGGCGGGAGCGGCGGTGTCGGAGGGCGCCCTCCGCTCCTGCAGGCCACGGCTGAACGCAGCGGGAGCCGCCTGGGTTTGGGAAAGGCGCCCAAGAGGCCGAGGCTGTTTGTGTAGGGGGAAAGGGGCGTGTGACAGCCGTCCCCCCCGGGCGGGATTCGGGGTGCTCGCT